>NW_022991760.1:819276-1062464 GCF_902827175.1 Gymnodraco acuticeps | reverse complement strand
GAAGACTCTGAGAGCTCAGGCTTTCTTTCACCTCAGCCACAATGGTGTCGATGTCCTCGTCCTGGTCGCAGCTGTCGGCGCGCGGGTACGGGGCGAACTCTGCCTCCTTCTCCGGGCTATCTGACTCGCCGTCCGAGCGCTCGTCGTAGTGCCGCAGGCGGGAGCCCACCGCTTCCTGCTGATGGTAGTCTCCCCCTGCCGGCCGACCCTCGAACAGTTTGAAGCCGGCACGCCTCTGCCGGAGCGACTCTGTGTCCTCGGCCCCGTCCGCAGCAGATGAAACTGATGTGGGAGTATCGCAGATCTCCTCGTAAACACGCTCTGAGAGTGAGTATATGTCATATGGCTCGGAGTAGGCTTCGTCCCCGAGAGCAGCGTCCAAACTCTCCAGGCTCTGACCGTCCGACACGTCGCCCCTCCCACTGGAGGGGCTGAGGGGCTGGGTGTAGACGTAGTTGGAGTAGCCGGCGTGCAGTATCTCCTCGGCTTCACCCTGTCTCTGGGGGCTTTCGACCTCAGGCAGGGGTTCAGGTGGCTGAGGGGGGAAGTGAGGATGGAGATGTTGCTGCTCAGCCTCGGCACTCTCAGTGTACCCCTCCGCCTCAGGCCTCAGCTGGACCTCGTAGTTCCCGGCGTCGTCCTCGGCCTCTGCCTGCCCCTCCGGCTCCAGAGACATCACCAGCTGGCCGTCGTCGCCCTCGGCCCGGTCTGTGTGGGTGTGGAAGTTGCTCTCGGTGCTGGCTGAGCGGGCCAGCGCTGAATCGTCTCGCTCCCGCTCGTCCTCCTGGCTCCTCTGGGCGCGCTGCTGCTTCTCATGCTGGGCCAGGTGCTGCGTTCGCTCCGCCTCCCTCTGCTGCCTCTGCCGGTGCCTCTGCTGCTGGGCTCTGACCTGGGCCTCGCTGTCCCCCTGTCTGCGGTATCGTGTCACTGCGGGTCGGGGGATGGGCTGGGGCTGTGGAGGCTCCTCTGTCTCCTCCTGTGGCCCCCTGTGCTGCTGAGGCCCCCTCACTCTGCTCCCAGCACCTCCTCCTGCAGGGGCCTCAACACGCCTGTAGCGTTTTTCCTGGTTGCTGTGGTTACGGGACCGGCTGTTGTGGTTGTTGTGGCGGTGGCGGGGGGGGGCGTCGGCCTCCTCCATAACCTCCTGGCCGAGCTCCGTCTCCTGGGGGTTCATGGCTGTCTGGTCCTGGTCCGTGGAGCTGTGTCAGTGAGAGGGTTCAGTCCCTCATCAGCAGGAGAGTCTGGAGGTCAGAGCAAAGGCTTCTGGGAAGAGCCTGAGAGAGGTAGACAAAAAAAAGTGGGTAAACAGAAGGGGACACATTAAAGTAACATGTATTGTTGTTTCTGGGTGTGGTGTGATTTTTAATTAGTGCGAATGCTGTTTACAGCATTCGCACTATAGTTCTTCGAATCTTTAATCTTTCTCTTCTTATTTCAACCAATACTTTGGCTCTCAATAACTTCAGCATACTTTCAGCTACAGAAACCATTCAAATATCAAACTATTCAGCCTTTTCAGCACATGGTGGGAAATGTTTAACTTTTTCAAAATATTTGATAATTTTTGAAATATTCAGCTTTTGTAAACTCTTTTTTTAACATGAAACTCAATGGGAGGAACCTTCAAATCCTCTTTTACCTACACCGTGTGGAAAATGCTTCTCCTTCCACATACTTTCAGACTTCATTCCAACTTTAAAATGATCACAAGACATTCAGCTATTCAAATCGTATTCAGATTTTTGATATCTAATAGTCTAATATTTTTGATATATAACTTAGTTTGGAGCTTTGTAAAGAGGCCTTCTTCAAATTTTAATATGAGTGTATATTGCGCAGCTCGTTAAGTCTAGAGTGCGTGATGTCACAGCTAGAGTGGAGGAGAGCTTGAAATTCGCCTTAAATTATTTGTCAATGAAAGGTAGACATGGCAAATTGGGAAACACTAACTTGGTGAATATTACATTCAGGAATAATAAGATGATTCAAGTAAATGATATATTGTATACAAACATTTCTTTAGGACTACCCTCAATACAAAATTCATACTGGCTATGTGGTGTAGATGCGTACTATTATTTGCCTAAAAATTGGAATGGCTGTTGTCAACATGTAAATCTCACCATTGCTAACTTAATGTTTCTAACAGAAACGAAGAATGACCATGTAGGTGATCACAGACAGAAACGAGAGTTAGCTGAATTTCATAATCTAGAATCATATCATTGGCGCGTCTCTCTTGGTGAAAAATGGGGAATTGGAATTTTTCCATGGTATGGGGTTACATATTTAGCAGATCACATTGATAACATCAAGAGTGTTTAGGAAAGGAGGAGATGTGTGACCACACAGACTTACCTGATGTGGAAGAACTTTTCAAACTGACAAATATACATGCCAATGTTAATTAGTCCTAAAGTTGATACCACAATTAGTGATTCAAATTAATCAAAGGGGGGAATGTTATGGAAATTGTGTGATCAAGTGTATTAACATTGCAGACTGTAAACTGTTCCTCTGATTAGGTCACAGCATGGGAGATTTTCTTAAATGTATGTGTGGTCAACAGAGGGGGTAAGGTTTTTGCATACTGTGGCTGAGGGGTATCTGTTTATCCCATTGTCTGGTATTGAGTGAAGGTTTTGCATACTGTGTCAGAGGGGGTGTCAGCTGGCTTCCCAGAATGTTGTTGTAATGTAAATCTGCTTTGATGTCCTCCTATAAAGAGAGACTGTTTCACTCAGAAAGGTACGTGCTCTTATGAAGGAGACGTCATACTTGCAAGTATAAAGATCCTTATTGCTTTTAATACGAATATTGTGTTGCTGTACGTTTGTTACCTTACTGATTATTCTCTCTAGACCACAGCTGATTAGAAAGCTGCTACGACAGGTCTCAGGCTCGAAAATGACATTTCCAGAACAAATGACCATAACTACACTTCTAAAAGGGGAAAATTAATAATCTTTTTTCTCAAAGTAATGATAAACCTGTGAGTTGGATGTAGAAAAGTCAGAATCAATATAGATGTTTTTTATCGTTTTAATGCCATTGAAGACAACTTTTGATCAGACAACGACGAAGGTAATGAGTCTGTGTCTTATCACGATGCTAATCGATATGTTGGATGTGCAGTTACGATAAGTAATAAGGGTGTTATACCGTGTTTTCTGTGCAAACGGCGTTAAAAAGTTTCCGCAAAGGGCTATTTCAGAGGCTCAGCGTGAGCTTTGTGTTTTTTTTTGTAAAGACAAAAAAAAAGATCAGTTAGCTGAGTTTCTTCCCGTTACATGGATATGAAACCATTCATACTTTATTCAATCTTAAGAAGCCCTCAGACGCTGTTCCCTGCAGATGATGCGTTTTTCCGCCTGGGGGCGGGCCGATGGGGTTCAACAGGTTAAGGCCCATTGTAAATCAAGCCTGATCTGTCCACAGAGCAGCAGCTGCACACCTTTAGTAAATCTGCCAAAAATGCCACATTATGGACCCGAAAGTACACAAAAAGCAGATTCCGACGCTCCTCACGGTCCTGACATCCTCCACGCGTTGACATTTTACGAAAGCAGCTACCGTTTTTAAACTATAGTTAGAAATGTAAGAGGTTTATTTCTCATTCAGAACAATGGAAAGGCTCTCCTTTCACAGCACATCTCCATGGAAACCTTTGATCTCTGGGCTCACGTACACAGGTTTTTGATAACGTTGTCACCATGGTAACCTTTGATTTCTGGGCTCACACACAGGTGTTATGTTATGTAGAATTACTAACAAAGCACTTATATACTAATAAAAGACTGGCTTATCTAAAGCCAGTTGAGTAGCACTTGAAATGTTTTAGCTCTATGAAACCTGATGTACTTATATGATTCTGTTTTCTTCAAGTTTGTATCTTGTTGGTCGAACGCACTTATTGTAAGTCTCTTTAGATAAAAGCGTCAGCTAAATGCAATGTAATGTAATGTTATGATTAGGTGTTATGATTAGGTGCTCAGCACAGAAACAAATATTCTGCTGCTTTCCCAATTATTTTCTCTTCTTAATACACATTCATTCACTACTACTTACATCTGATATGTAACTCCTTCAGCCTACTTTCAGCTATAGAAACCATTCAACTATTAAATTAATCAGCTATTTCAGGACATTGAGGCATGTTGTTGTTTATACCTTTTTTAAACCTTTTCTTTTCAATATTAAGCTTCTTCACTATTTTTCCTACTCTTCCAGTTTAACATTTCACTTTCAAGTTTTCAACAAATTCATTGCAATGCATTTGAGCTGTAACAATTTGATTCAAATCATTCAATTTTTCTGCATTTCTCCGCTAAGTTCAGCAACACACTTTCTTGGTTTGTAGCTAAAAGCAGCTTTAGAGACCGAATAAATCATTCATAAGCAAGTTTGTCTTTTGTTGTATTCAATAAAATAATAAAGAAAGTAAAAATACAAATCAATCTAAAATTGTAGGAACAAAGCAACTTCCCCACAAGTGGATAAAGAAGACGAACACCCCATCATTTACAAGAAAGCAAGCAGCCAACCATACCCATAAATTATCTTAGACATAATCTAAACATTCCCATCATTAAACTATAAAACCCTCCACACTGAAATAACTGAAAATATATTCATCAAGAGCAATGAAGGAAAAGTGTTACTTGTGAAAGACAGTGGGGACTTATCCAGATATTAACAATGTCTACATGTCTGCCTCTGTCCCAAGACATTCTGAAATCTAACAATAATAAGGATACCTCTTGCACTATTATTGGTTAAGTAACCATAAGTAACCCACATTTACAAATGCGCTGTTAGTCTTCACTGCAGCACGCACCACAAGGACATGCTGAGATATGGGTGTACCATTCTATCTGTAAGGCATTCAAAATGTATGAAAATAAATAAGAATAAAAACGAAGTCAAACTACAATACATCTTACTTTGGTCAGGAAGAAAATATCTTCATATGCCTCTTTTACCACCATTGCACCAATGTGCAATAATGTAAAAAACAAACAAAGACGATGACACCACAACAACATGTGCAATATGTTCTGTTAATATTATTATTACTACTGGCAGCTACTCCTAGTTAGTCCATCACTTGTAACAGGGATCTTTACGTAACTATATATTAATTTTACTACTGTTATATATCACCCTTCATTCTACAATGCTACACTTATTTTATTTCAGAAATACTGTTGCTACTTACTTATCTACCTGAATGTGTTTCTGTTAAATTGTAATGTTTCTTTCTCATTTTAAATGCTATGTGCATACTTTTTATATAACAGTGTTCTATTTTCTTCATCTATACTTTGCTGTAACAACGTAGATTTCCTCTTTGTGGGACGAATAATGGAATTCTGATTTCAGTATGAGCACTCCCCTCAAAGAGCAACACATTTAGCTTAGCAGATAGCTTGCACACCTTCCGGCGCAGACTGAAAACTCATCTCTTTCGACTCCACTTCGAGCGATAGAACTATTAACAAAGCACTTATATACTAATAAAGGACTGGCATACCTAAAGCCAGTTGAGTAGCACTTGAAATGTTTTTGCTCTATGAAAGCCTCATGTACTTATATGATTCTGTTTTCTTCAAGTTTGTATTTTGTTGGTCGAACGCA
The DNA here is from genome assembly GCF_902827175.1 of Gymnodraco acuticeps. Classification (NCBI taxonomy): domain Eukaryota; kingdom Metazoa; phylum Chordata; class Actinopteri; order Perciformes; family Bathydraconidae; genus Gymnodraco; species Gymnodraco acuticeps. The sequence goes on along the minus strand of NW_022991760.1, from coordinate 1,056,827 downwards.
CTTATTGTAAGTCGCTTTGGATAAAAGCGTCAGCTAAATGCAATGTAATGTAATGTAATGTAATTTACTTTAGCACACATGGACTTACACTCGCAGATCAATAAACTCTGCTCATCATTGAAAAGACACCAGATTTGGTTCCATTTTCAGTACAACAATTGCCAAAACAAAAGGATGTTTCTGGCTCTCTGCAATATTCTGGGAAGATATTCTCAGATTGTGCCCATACTCATACATCCTCATGCAGAATTTAATTTATACTTCTTCTCACTCCTTTTCCAACACTATATGGCACCGTTTATGTTGCTAATGCTGTTGTTGTTGTTGTTGTAAATGTAATTTTTTGTTTTGATTTCTCTTACATGACTATGCACTGCAACATTTGTTTTGTTTTGTAATTATTTATTTTACTTGTTCGAAATAAATGTATCAATCAATCGGAACCATTCACTGCCTGTACACCACGGCAGCACTCAGTCAACCTGCTGCCGTCTCATTGGATGGCGGAAAGACAGAACACTTAGACACATCTCATGTTGGGGCTAGGAAACATCAGAGCAGATGGAGGCATCACTACGCAAATTTGCCCTCAGTGGGACTAAAAAAGGTATTCTGATTCGGAAACTGAAGCAGGATAACCGTATAAAGCCACAGCAGTGACCCCTAGAGGCAGACATCTTCATTACACTCTAAAAGATGGATAAACCAACAAGGGCACTCACTTGTGTTCACAGGCAAGACGACCATGACATTGACATGGTCGTTAAAGGCGAGGCGAGGCGAGGCGAGGCGAGGCGAGGCGAGGCGAGGCGAGGCGAGGCGAGGCGAGGCGAGGCGAGGCGAGGCGAGGCGAGCGAGGCGAGGCGAGGCGAGGCGAGGCGAGGCGAGGCGAGGCGAGGCGAGGCGATGCGAGGCGAGGCGAGGCGAGGCGAGGCGAGGCGAGGCGAGGCGAGGCGAGGCGAGGCGAGGCGAGGCGAGCGAGGCGAGGCGAGGCGAGGCGAGGCGAGGGCGAGGCGAGGCGAGGCGAGGCGAGCGAGCGAGGCGAGCGAGGCGAGGCGAGGCGAGGCGAGGCGAGGCGAGGCGAGGCGAGGCGATGCCGAGGCGAGGCGAGGCGAGGCGAGGCGAGGCGAGGGAGGGCGAGGCGAGGCGAGGCCGAGGCGAGGGCCTTGAGGCGAGGCGACGGCGAGGCGAGGCGAGGCGAGGCGAGGCGAGGTGAGGCGAGGCGAGGTGAGGCGAGGCGAGGCGAGGCCGAGGCGAGGTGAGGCAAGGCAAGGCAAGGGGGAAAGGCAAGGCAAGGCCAAGGCAAGGCAAGGCCAAGGCAAGGCAAGGCAAGGCAAGGCAAGGCAAGGCAAGGCAAGGCAAGGCAAGGCAAGGCAAGGCAAGGCAAGGCAAGGCAAGGCAAGGCAAGGCAAGGCAAGTTAAGTTTATTTATATAGCACCTTTCAACACAAGGCCATTCAAAGTGCTTTACAAAAAAGACATTAAGAAAATGGCATTTAAAATCAGTCATTAAAAAGAAAAGATAATAAAATAAACATTAAAAGAAAAAATACATGGATAAAATGTACAGTGCAGTTTAAGATGTGAATAGTTCAATTAAAATCAGCGGCAAAAAGAAAAGTCTTCAGCCTGGATTTAAAAGTTGTCAGAGTTGCAGCGGACCTGCAGGTTTCTGGGAGTTTGCTCCAGATATTTGGAGCATAATAACTGAACGCTGCTTTACCATGTTTAGTTCTGACTCTGGGGACAGAAAGCTGACCAGTCCCTGAAGACCTGAGAGATCTGGATGGTTCATCATTTAGCAGTAGATCAGAAATGTATTTTGGGCCTAAACCATTCAAAGCTTTATAAACCAGCAGCAGTATTTTTGAAATATATTCTTTGATACACAGGAAGCCAGTGTAAAGACTTCAGAACAGGAGTGATGTGATCCACTTTCTTAGTGTTAGTGAGGACTCGAGCAGCGGCGTTCTGAATCAGCTGCAGCTTCCTAATAGATTTTTTAGTGATACCTGTGAAGACACCATTGCAGTAGTCCAGTCTACTGAAGATAAAAGCATGGACAAGTTTTTCCAAATCCTGCTGTGACATTAGTCTTTTAATCCTAGATATATTCTTTAGGTGATAGTAGGCTGATTTAGTAACTGTTTTAATGTGACTGTTGAAACTCAGGTCAGAGTCCATGACTACACCTAGATTTCCGTCTTTATTTTTTTGTTTTGAACATTGCAGACTAGGGGTGTAATGGTTCACAGAAGTCACGGTTCGGTTCGTACCTCGGTTTGGGGGTCACGGTTCGGTACGGGTTCGGTACAACAAGAAAAAGCAAAAAAAAGTCCCAAATGCATAATTCCAGGTTTGTTGTTATTTATGTTTGAACAGTAGTACAAGTTTCAGTTTAAAAATAAGGAACTCTGTCATTTAGAATAATTAACTGTATTAAACAGTTAAAAACAAACCACAAACAGTAACACACACACTCAGATGGCCATATTATCTACAATGGCTGATGTCAAACAAAAAGGTTTCATCAAGCTGTAAAACCAAAAAGAATGTCTTGAAAATATTACATCATAAATAATAAGAAAGTGTTTCAAGAGCGCAAAGTCGTTGAAAAACATATGCCAAAAGCTTCCGTTATTTATTTTGGTCTCACAGCTTTCATGTCTATTGGTTTATTAAAAACAGCAGGGATCAGCTGTTGAACTGCTGCTGTCTTTTGCCGGGCTCCGGTGATTGGCAAATCTGGGTGATGCCTTCTGATATGATTTAGCATGTTTGGCGTGTGTTACCATTAGCATACAGCACCGCTGTCTAACAATGCCGACACACCGTCCTCGTTCGATCCACCACTCGCACTCCATCGTTATTGTAGTCCACAGAGAACCCGAAATGTTCCCACACAGCTGATTTAAAAGAAGCAGGTGGGTTCTAGCTCCTGTGTGTTATCTGAAATCGCCATACTAACTTTTCTTCTTCTTGTATTTTGTTCGTTTTGTTGTTGTGTTTCTTCTTGTTCTTCATTTGTTGTTTAAGGGCGGCTGGCAAACAGCTTTTAGGCGCAATACCGCCCCCTGGATTATAAATAGTGTAATGGATACTGCCCTGAATGACTTTTTCCCACTCGTAAAAAAAAGACGTATTCGTCATGTGACTGCATGTGCCGAACCGTGACGTCCGAACCATGACGGTACGGGACGAATACGGATACCGTTACACCCCTATTGCAGACTGAAGCTCAGCGCTAACTTTTATACGTTCTGCCTTGGCTCCAAAAACCATTACCTCAGTTTTATCTTTGTTTAATTGGAGAAAGTTCTGACACATCCAGTCATTGATTTGTTCAATGCACTTACTCAGTGTTTGAATTGGAGCATAGTCTCCTGGTGAAATTGTTACGTAAATGTGTGTGTCATCTGCATAGCTATGGTAACTTATTTTGTTGTTTTTCATTATCTGAGCCAGTGGTAGCATGTAGATGTTAAAGAGAAGAGGCCTCAAGATGGAGCCTTGAGGTACCCCACATGTCATTTTTGTCAACTCAGATGTGTATTTCCTAGGGCTGTCAAGTTAACGCGTTAATAACGCGTTAACGCAAAAAACAATTAACGCCACTAATTATTTTAACGCGATTAACGCATGTGTATTTTTTGTCGGCGGCCGCCCCGTAGTTTCAGAGCGCATCGAGTTTAAAATACCATCTACAAGCTGATGCTGACAGCCCCGCTCCTGCCGTCCGCTTGTGGCAGACCACACTTCCACGCTCACCGGCAGGCACCGACTGGCCATCGGGAGGACCGGGAGGGTGTGTGTATGTGTGGCGCTAGAGAGACCTTACGTGTATTGTTGTTGTTGTTAGCATCTGGTGCTAGCTAGCTGCGCTAACGGATATAAGGAGCTGTTTAAATGAAAACAGAGGAGCGACATTTCGCCGACAACTGCGCCGAGCACTTGACTTTATGCAGGTAGCCAGACAGCGGGACATTGTACGAAAAGTCTGCACACTCAGCACGGATAGTGCGCGCAACATGATTGCAGCGTCCAGGCAGCTCCCGTTCGAGCATACCTTGAGTTGTACATCGCTCCAACGATCCATCTCACACACACACACACACACACACACACACACACACACACACACACACACACACACACACACACACACACACACACACACACACACACACACACACACACTTTGTATTGTATTATTGAATGAGAGAGATTCCAGGTTGAATTGAGGCGAATATTTGTAATGTTCAGAGGTTGTTGTGTTTAATATTCATGAGAATATTTGTCATTGTTCAAATGATAATAACATTTGCATAAAGCATATTTGTCCACTCATATGTTGATAAGAGTATTAAAAACTTGAAAAATATTCCTCTAAGGTACATTTAGAACAGATAAAAAATGTGCGATTAATTTGCGATTAATCGCGATTAACTATGGACAATCATGCGATTAATCGCGATAAATATTTTAATCGACTGACAGCCCTAGTATTTACCTATAGAAACAAAGTTTTGTCTGTCCTTTAAGTAGGATTCAAACCAATTTAGAACTGTTTCTGAAAGTCCCACCCAGTTCTCCAGTCGGTCTAGTAATATGCTGTGGTCAACAGTGTCAAACGCAGCACTGAGATCTAATAATACTAACACTGAAGTTCTGCCACTGTCTGTGTTTAGGTGGATGTCATTGAAGACCTTTACAAGAGCAGTCTCAGTGCTGTGGTTTGGATGAAAGCCTGACTGGAACACATCAAAACAGTTATTTAAATGCAAGAAGTTACTAAACTGTTGAAAAACAACTTTTTCAATGATTTTACCTAGAAATGGGAGGTTTGATATTGGCCTGTAGTTGTTCATCACTGAAGCATCTAGATTATTCTTTTTTAAGAGCGGTTTAATGACTGCAGTTTTCAGGGCCTGTGGAAAATACCTGAGTGAAGAGATTTGTTTACTATATGAAGTAGATCTGAGGCCATGCAACAAAAAACATCTTTGAACAATCCTGTTGGAATAATGTCAAGGCAGCAGGAGGAGGATTTCAGAAGTTGAATAATGTCCTCTAGGTTTTTATCATTAATCTGATGGAATTGTGTCATGATGTCTGAATTGATATTAGGTGGACATAGGGACAACACATTTGCTGTACCTGATACAGAGGCACTGACTGCTTGTCTGATTTTCTGAATGTTGTCAGTGAAGAAGGAGGCAGAGTCATTGCAGGCCCTGGTATGGTTAAAGACATTACAAGGATCAAAAAGAATGTGCTTATCACAAACTATGTCTATTTTTCCATCAACCTGACAAGTAACAAACTGTTGACTCTGAACAAACTGTTGTCAGTAGTAGTACTCATACTGTTTCAATCACATTAGTATGCATAAAAAGTGACCGGTGGACACGCCCCCAATTATGCAAATGAGCTAAGTCCCGCCTCCCATTGTTCGCGATCCTTTGATGTGAGGGTGAGGGGTCATCACCCCCTAGGGGTGAAATGCCCCCCTGTGTAGCGCCTTTGTTCGAGATCCTTTTTGATGTGTGTTATGTGAAAAGCCCCCGGGCTAGCGCCTTTGTTGTCTAATTCTTTGATGTGTTGATTAAGTCTCTTTGAAGCTTTATTGTAGGCCCCCCTCAGAGCCCTTTTGTTGTCTAATCTAATTATGAAGTCTAATCTAATTATGATGTCTAATCTAATTAGCCTTTGGTGTTTGCCCTTTGATGTGAAGTGTTATAACAGGCCGGTGTGACTTCACACTGGTGTGCTATAAACCTTTGATGTTAATCTAGGTGTCTCTTTGAAGTTATGTGTGAGACTGTCTACCCAGCCCCCCTCCCAGCCTCTCCCCCTTTTCTACCCCTTCCGGGGCTATGACGCAACAAATAGTGGGGGGTGGAATTAGGTAGAAATACGCTCAAACGAAATAACAAGACAGCAATTCCATTTACCCCGTCACCTTTTCAAAAAAGAAAAATGGCAAGAGACGCCTCGAATGGGGGTTAATCAGCCTGTGACAATTTACAGCCATCCGTCCGTAGCGTCAGTCAAGAAACGAATGCAGCAGCAGTGCGGGGGTCAGACGCCTACAGTCTGTGCACAAATGTATCTTGTGCCCTCTTTTGGTCATGCGCGCGTTCATGTGTGTTGGAGGAGGGGCTCTGTGAGGAAGTGGCAGATTTTCCCCGGTTTGACTGCAAAAGACTCCCACTTTTCTCCAAATGATCTAACCCTTACCTTTAAGAACAATTCACACACACACACACACACACACACACACACACACACACACACACACACACACACACACACACACACACACACACACACACACACACACACACACACACACACACACACACACACACACACACACACACACGTTGGAGCTCCCCTTTGATGTGGGGGGTTGAGATAAGCCTGGGGTGTAAATGCCTATGTTAATTAAGACACTCTCTGTGAGATGAGAAGAGAGGGATGAAGTTAGTTTAAAAAAATAAATTAAAAAAATAAGCTCAAATTAAATAAAAACAGCCATTAATTTTCACTCACCAAGACATCTAAAAACGTTATTGTCCTCTCTAGATTTGATTCCGGGGATTGTTTTAAATGATGTGTGCTGGCTAAGGATGTTTCTTTTCAAGTTTTTGTGAAACTGTTAACTACAAGAAGTATCTGTTTGCAAAGAGGTTATTTTCAAAAGATCTTATTTAGGTTTTAATAGTGATACCTAAGGATATTCTCTTTTAGTATATGGATTTGTGAACTAATGTGTAATTACTTTTATTAACTATAAGAAAAGTCTCTCTGAAGACGGAAATAATAAAACAATTTAAAAACATGATATTGTCTTTTTTAATCATTATTTTACACCACTGTAAGGAAACCCAATATGAGGCGGTAATATTATAATTCTGCTGTATCCATAAAAGAGAAGTTTTCTTAAAAATGTGTTTCCTATTCCATTTCACTTCATGACGGCTCCAGGGTGCTGATCAGAAACAAAAGAAAAAGCTGTAAGAAGACGCGTAGCTAATTACCTGGATAAAAGGACTCATCGATTGGTCAGTTGTTTTTTTTGAGGGGGTGACAAGGCTCTGTTATTTGGTGTTTTATACGACAAGATCTCTACAGTTTGAAAAAACTAGAGGATGAATTATCCTACCATTCCAGCTCTGCGCTTTATTGACCTGGACGCCATCACAAAATAATGTGGTAAGTACTTATCTTATAATATCATGTAATTATTAAATGTTGTTTATATATATATATATATATATATATATATATATATATAGTATATTATTAGATACTTAAAAAATATTATGTTTTTCTGTTTGCAGTAGAGATCCTGTGTGCTGAAAACCCTAATGTGTGGGGTCATAGGATTATTGAAATACTAGGTGAATTTCTTTTTTACTTCTTTTTAACATGTTTTTAATTAGAAAAGTATAGAGTAATATCGTGTAGATTATAATCAAATCTTTCTGTGTGTCTCAGCTCAGGATACTCTGAGTCAGATAAGGCCGTTAGTATTGGAAATAATCTGCTTTGTACTTGGAGCCTACCTTAATTCACCCCCTGTGGAAAGTGAGTATATTTAAACTAATTGTATTTTATTTTGAAATCAAATATGTTTTTTATGTGCAAAGTACCCCCGAATAACGTTTTTTTTACTCTTTTGTTAAAAAAGGTGGCGAAGTCTACTACACTAGGCTCTGTGTATCAAAATGTTCCCCCTGTGGAGTTCACATACAATCTACCCTTTGGGGTAACTGCAGACCCCTTGGGGACAGCCGTCGCCCTCCCCCGGGACACAGATAACCAGGCATACACCCCCCTTTTCAATGCCCCCCTGCAACCGCTCGGGTCTGAAACCTTCCTGCAAATTCCACCAGAACTGCAGGCCGATTTTGACACTTACAGTGCCTATCTGGATTACTTTGAGTTACAACCAGACATGCTCATATCGAGTCAGACAGACTCAGCCCCTAGTCCTCAGGTCGAGGGTGAACCATCAGCACAGACTCTTCGTGAGATTCAGGCCGATATATCACTCCTCACAGATCCCCTCCTGACGAGATATCACCCCGGTAAATGAGTTTTATGGTTATTTTACAGGATGTTTAATAAATGAATAGTGTTAAATGTATAATCGTGTGTTTTTCAAATACTTATCCTTCTTTTTCTCTGTCTTTTTTTTCTGTATAGATCAGTCAAGCTATTATCAGGAGGACTCCCACTGCTGCTGCTACTGCCAACTTTATGGACACACCCACTGAATAAGCTGGAGGGTCTCATGTAAATTGATGCCGATGTAACCGACCGGTATGTTTCTTCAGCTGTGACAAATGTATTTCTGATTTTGGTTTCATAAACGGTCAAACATGGATGATTTAGCAGATAGAGAATTTTCTTTTCTTCAGTCTATAAACGACATAAATGAACTAAGCAGTGATGAGGAATTCGTGTATGGAGAGATATGTCATTTCCTCAGTGTTCGGGCAATATCAGTGAGTTAAACGACGAAGAACCTCCCATCTCATCACAAACAAACTCAAGCCATCCCACAACCTTAGATAGCGCTTTGGAATGGGTATTAGCATACTATCAAAACTCTGACACTTACCCCGGTCTCGGGCTTTTAAATCAGCTCGCCGACGGAGTATGCCATCTGAATGGACTAAATAGCATAGCTTCAACCATTGCGGAATCACCAGTTTCCATCGTGCAGAATGGTGGACACGTTAGTGACTCAGAATCACCAGTTTGCTCAATGCAAAGTGGTGGACATGTTGATCAGAATGACGCCCCAAATGTTTCAGAATCACCACCCCCCTCGTTCCAACATGGAGGGGGGGCTAACCGAAATGCCACACCAAGTGTTTTGTCTCTACCTGTATTCAATAACACAGAACTGCGTCAGTCTCTAGTCCTACCCCCTCCTAATAATGACGAAGCAGACTTTACATCCTATTATGGGGTTCTGATGAACAATGTACAGGATATGGTAAATTATGCTTTTTCACGGGCAGATAGGGAAGATATTGTTCAGGTTGAGCTCCGGGGCGAGCAGCTACAGGCTAATGTGTCCGCCATTTTGAATGCTAATGATGATAATCTAGCTGATTTTGAGGAGGCCCTGTTCAATGCTGTACAGTCAAATTTGGAGGTAATGGCAGACAGTAACCTTGAGTTAGTAGTGCAAATTGTACAATCCCCCCGTGGCAGTACCCGTGGTGGCGCTAAACGATTGGCTGGTAAAATGTTGGACAATGAGATAGTTAAAAAGAAGACGCGTTTTCTGTACAGTACGTGGTACAGAATCCGTCCAACCAGCTGTGTTTTGCTATTAATTTAGCACTGTTGTTGCATGACAACCTCACTGATAAAGAAGGTTTTGAATGTGGTAAAGATATTCAGAGGATGGTGGGTTTGACAGATCAGACAGCTGTGACATTCAATGACATTGTTAAATTCGAAGAGAGTTTAAAATGCACGATTGTGGTATTTTACAGAGGCGATAAAGATCGTACTCACTGTAAATTCCAGACAGAGGGTCCCAAACGAGACAAAACTGTGTTTTTGTTTCTCTTCAAAAACCACTACTATGGGATTAAAAACTTGAAGGGGTTTTTAGGCCCGCCATATGTCTGTGAACATTGTTACACAGGCTACAGCTCTCAATGGAGTCATTCCTGTACAGGTCATTGTTATGTCTGTCTTGACCCCTCATGTACTCTGGACGAGTTTAAACCCATCTTTTGTAAAGACTGTAACAAAACGTGTCGTACGGCTGGCTGTCACTCTCGACATAAAAAACAGACACAAAGATCATCAGACATTGCCAGTAACCACGATTTACACAAAAAGTGTGTAGATTGTCAACTTTCCTACTACACTCCCAAGAGTAGTGCAGATAAAACACACAAGTGTGCGGTGAAAAAATGTAAGACATGCAAGGAAAAATTACCCTCTGCTTCTACAGCCGATGGTGAAAAACATCTGTGTTACATCAGAGTGTTGCCCAAAGAGACAGAACACAATGACAACATTGTGTTTTATGATTTTGAAACCATGGCTGGGGCAGATGGTGTACATGCCCCCTTCCTGGTGTCCATAAAAACCCTTGCGGGTGAAATTTGGGTCTCGGAGGGCACCGACTGTGCACTGCAGTTTCTGACACACTTTAGGCGTCCAAAGTTAAAAAATGCAACCTTCATCGCTCACAATGCTAAGGGTTTTGACAGCTATCTAATTATCAATGCAATGTTAGAACAAGGATTAAAACCCTCTTTGATAATGCAGGGAAGTAAAGTGATTTATTTTACTGACCAGGATTTCGGACAAAAGTACATAGACTCACTGTCTTATCTCTCTATGCGTTTAGCAGCAATGCCAAAAGCTTTGGGATTTGAAGATAAAATCAAGGGATACTTCCCACACAGTTTCAGCTCTAAGGCTAATCTGAGTTATATCGGACCTTACCCCCCAGCACACTGTTATGGTATTGAACGCATGACAACTGATGAAAAAAGTGACTTTTTCACCTGGTATGAGACGGTACGCACGGGTACTTTTAATTTTCAAAAGCAGGCACGGCTTTACTGTAAAAAATGTGGACATTCTTGCCCAGGGAGCCACTTTATTTCGGAAAGGGTTTCTCGCAGAGACAGGAGTTGATCCTTTTAGTCGTGCGACCATAGCTTCTGCGTGTATGAAAGTTTTTACCACCAACTTTCTACCACCCAAAACCCTAGCAATACCACCACCCGACGACTACCGCTATGAAAACAAGACGTACTCGGACGCAGGTGTTCAATGGCTAGAGTGGATAGCCCAAACAGAAGGTGTATTTATTCAACATGCGTTGAACGAAGGAGAAAAACGAGTGGGACGTTTTGTCGTGGATGGTTTTGCCGAAGTAGCCGGGGGCAAGATTGTCTGGGAATTTCTTGGTTGCTTCTATCACGGGTGTCCATCTTGCTACAAGGGCCATGAGAAAAACCCCTTGACAGGTGGCACATTTGAGCAGCTCCATGCTGCTAGTGAGGAAAAGCTGCATGAGCTACAGTCTGTTCACGGGGCCAAAGTGATCGTTATGCGTGAGCATACATGGGTTGAGATGAAAAAATCCAACCAAGATTTACAGGCTTTCCTCAGGGAATACAAAGCGCCAGAACCATTGACCCCCCGCGATGCTCTATACGGAGGGAGGACATGTGCAGTAAAGCTGAGGCACACGACAGCGGCAGATGAATTGGTTCATTATTGTGATTTCACTTCACTCTACCCTTTTGTAAACTGTACAGGCCTATATCCCCTTGGACACCCCCAGCTCATATTCCGAGATTTCAAAGACCCTCGCAGTTATTTTGGGTTAATCAGAGCCACAGTAGACCCTCCCAGGGGTCTTTACTTTCCTGTCCTGCCCTACCGAACTGCGGGGGGTAAGCTAGTGTTCACCCTATGCCGTACATGCGCTGAGCTTAACAACCAACAGGGGCCCTGCATGCACAGCAAAGAGGAAAGAGCATTAACAGGAGTTTGGGTGACCACAGAATTCACCAAAGCCCTGGACATGGGATACAAGATGACTCAGATCACAGAGGTGTGGCATTTTGAGAAGAAAGTGACAGCATTTTTGTAGACTATATACACACATTTTTGAAGGGCAAACAAGAAGCATCAGGTTACCCTTCAGAGGCCACAGATGATGAGAGCAGACAAAAGTATGTGGCAGACTATCATGCTAAGCAGGGTATCTTGCTGGATGCAGATAAAATCAAATCAAATCCAGCCAAAAGACAAGTGGCAAAACTATGTCTCAACAGTTTCTGGGGTAAATTTGCCCAGAGAAACAACCTGACTCAGACTAAGATTGTGACCAAAACAGAAGAATTTCTTAACCTCTTGTTTTCAGCTAAACATAAGGTTAAGTATTTCTCATTCCTCAACGACAGAACGGCTCTTGTTCAGTGGTGCTACGGTGAAAAATGCTATTCTCCTCCCAACAAGGTAGATAACATATTCATTGCAGCATTTACCACTGCGTATGCCAGGCTGAAACTGTACAGTGAATTGGAGAAATTACAGCACAGAGTCTTCTACTACGACACAGACAGTTTCATCTATGTGACGAGACCGGGTGAGACTCCACTGCCCATGGGGGTTTATCTGGGGGATCTGACAGACGAACTGGGGGGCGACACAATTGCAGAGTTTGTTTCAGCAGGCCCTAAAAGTTATGCCTATCAGACCAGAAATCAAAAAAAGGTTGTGATGCGTGTGAAAGGCATTACACAAACGCACGAATGTTGTGAACGAGTGAACTTTGACAGTCTGACAGATCTGGTGGAAGGCTACGTTCAAAACTCTGAGAGGGGGAGGTGTCTTCAGGCCCAGCAACACAACATTGTACGGAATAAAGAGGGTTCTCTTTCGTCCCTACTGACCGCCAGAGGCAGTGCTTTCAGCACTGGATATGTCCATCGCGCGCATGCGCAGCTCGAGTACCAATACCAACAAACTCACCTGTGACCCACGTGACACCGGCTATATCAGCCGGTGTTGTCAGAGGATCTGTTCCTTTCATCTTCTCGCTGCGCGAGGGTACCGCGGCTACATTTTTGTAGCCTACAGCGTTCAGGTTTGAACGTTTGATCTGAGGGATTTCTCTGCAAGCAGCTGGCCGTGTGCAGCTTCGTGACTGACAGTCAGAGCTACGGGTCGTTAACGCGTCCTCCAGGAGCTGTGGCCGGCTGTGCAGAGCCTCGACAGACAGGTTGGTGTCAGCTTGTTGCTGGTGATGGCTGTGTCTCCGCACCCTCTCCCAGCCAAGTTGTCCTGATTGCTGTCTTATTTTTTGTTTGGCTTAGACTTTCTGGTGACGACAGTGTTCTACTTACTGTAACTACGGTTCCAAGCCGTGCAAGTACTGGCCATTGTCAATACCGTAAACGGCTCTATGCTGTGTAAGTACTGGCCATAGATACTACTGTAACTACGGTTCCAAGCCGTGTAAGTACTGGCCATAGTCAATACCGTAACTACGGCTCTATGCTGTGTAAGTACTGGCCATAGTTACTACTGTAACTACGGTTTTAAGCCGTAAGTCCTAGCCATAGTTACTACGGTAACTACGGTTCCAAGCCATGTAAGTACTGGCCATAGTTACTACTGTAACTACGGTTCCAAGCCGTGCAAGTACTGGCCAGAGTTACTACTGTAACTACGGCTCTATGCTGTGTAAGTTCTGGCCATAGTTACCACTGTAACTACGGTTCTAAACCGTGTAAGTACTGGCCATAGTTACTACTGTAACTACGGTTATATGCCGTGTGAGCACTGGCCATGGTTACTGCTGTAACTACAGCTCTGTGCTGTTCTCTTCTTTCGAAGCTAGTTATCTGGTCTTAAACATGTGTGTTATTTGAATTGATATCACTTGATCGTTAGCAGCAGCTGCTCGGCTAACGTCTTGCGTGTACTGTTAAGCTTCTTTATTTTACCCAGCTAGGTGAAGGCAGTGCTCTCGCTCCAACTCCCTCTACCGGTAATGCGGATGTAGCTACATCCCCTTTTTCTGTTCAGTGAGTAGTAGCACCGCTCTACTCTTCCCGTTCAGCAGGTAGCTGGTGAAGGCTGTGTTCCCGAAACCGCTCCCGGTTACGCTGCATCTGGCATTCGTCTCTAACTCAACCAGTGAAGGCAGTGTTCTCGCCCCCGCTCCAGGTAGACGCTGAACTGCCTCGCCTTTCCGTTAAGCAGGTAGTCGGTGAAGTCTGTGTTCCCGCTCCCGGTTACGCTGCATCTGGCATTCGTCTCTAACTCAACCAGTGAAGGCAGTGTTCTCGCCCCCACTCCTGGTAGAGCTCCTGGTAGACGCTGAACTGCCTCGTTTTTCCGTTAAGCAGGTAGCTGGTGAAGGCTGTGTTCCCGCACCCGCTCCCGGTTACGCTGCATCTGGCATTCGTCTCTAACTCAACCAGTGAAGGCAGTTCTCGCCCCCGCTCCTGGTAGACGCCAAACTGCCTCATTTTTCCGTTAAGCAGGTAGTCGGTGAAGGCTGTGTTCCCGCACCCGCTCCCAGTTACGCTGTGTCTGGCAGTCGTCTCTAACTCAACCAGTGAAGGCAGTTCTCGCCCCCGCTCCTGGTAGACGCCAAACTGCCTCATTTTTCCGTTAAGCAGGTAGTCGGTGAAGGCTGTGTTCCCGCACCCGCTCCCGGTTACGCTGCGTCTGGCAGTCGTCTCTAACTCAACCAGTGAAGGCAGTTCTCGCCCCCGCTCCTGGTAGACGCCAAACTGCCTCGTTTTTCCGTTAAGCAGGTAGCCGGTGAAGGCTGTGTTCCCGCACCCGCTCCCGGTTACGCTGCATCTGGCATTCGTCTCTTACTCAACCAGTGAAGGCAGTGTTCTCGCCCCCGCTGCTGGCAGACGCAGAACTGCCTTGTTTCTCCGTTAAGCAGGTAGCTGGTGAAGGCTGTGTTCCTGCACCCGCTCCCGGTTACGCTGCATCTGGCATTCGTCTCTAACTCAGCCAGTGAAGGCAGTGTTCTCGCCCCCACTCCTGGTAGGCGCTGAACTGCCTTGTCTTTCCGTTAAACAGGTAGCTGGTGAAGGCTGTGTTCCCGCACCCGCTCCCGGTTACGCTGCATCTGGCATTCGTCTCTAACTCAACCAGTGAAGGTAGTGTTCTCGCCCCCGCTCCTGGTAGACGCGGAACTGCCCTGTTTTTCAGTTAAGCAGGTAGCTGGTGAAGGTTGTGTTCCCGCACCCGCTCCCGGTTATGCTGCATCTGGCATTCGTCTCTAACTCAGCCGGCAGTGTTCTCGCCCCCGCTCCTGGTAGATGCTGAACTGCCGTGTTTATTAATCCAGCCAGGTGAAGGCAGTGCTCTCGCTCCCGCTCCCTCTGCCGATAAACGTGGGTGTAATTACATCCCTCTTTCTGTTCGGCGAGTAGCAGCAACGCTCTACTCTTTCCATTAAGCAGGTAGCTGGTGAAGGCTGTGTTCCCGCACCCGCTCCCGGCTACTGCTGCATCTGGCTACCTACGGAGTGGCTCATTCATGTTGCGCCTGTATGGCTTCTTTTGAGCCATTGAGAAATGTGAGCATCTGAGGGAGGTTCTCACGGTAAACGCCTGCATGAGCTGTAGCTGCATGCCTCGGGCGCTCAGAGTGGCTAGAATCACTGAGGTGGAACGTCTGGCAGCAGCCAACAGACACCTCTCCTTGTCACATCCTCTTCCAGATCAATTCGGCCGTTCCCGGCGACTTGAGGGAGCGATGGCTATGTGTGCTCCCCCCAATAGAAGGACTAGAAAAGCTGTCCTCTGAAGTGGATCGGCTAGCTGCCGATAGGGGCATGATGAAGTCGCCTCTTGGTCCTTCAGCCTGGGCCAGGTGTAGGGGCCTTCGGTTGACGCCCCTCCTTCGGTTGGCGCACCTCCTTCGGCTGGCGCATCTCCTTCGGTTGGCGCACCTCCTTCGGCTGGCGCACCTCCTTCGGTTGGCGCACCTCCTTCGGCTGACGCACCTCCTTCGGTTGATGCACCTCTGTATGAGGAGGCCTTGTCGCTGGTACAGACTCGTCGCCAGGTTTCGCTGGCCCAGTCACCACTAACGGAGGCATGTAGGAGAGTCCTCCGTAGCGTACCAGTCGAGCCAGGGGAGCTGTTTACGGCAGCTGCCCTGGAGGCACTGGAGCGTGCCGCCCAAGCTAGGCAGACCAGGCAGCAGCTCTCGGGTCTTCGCAGACCTGTGCCCACTCCCAGCAGGCCCATGGGCCGCTCTAGCAGCCGCACTCAGCCGCCGGATTACAGGGGTGGTCTGCAGAGGTCTTAGCGGCGCGACCCAATGACTTTCGTGCCCCAAGTCGCCCGCCTTCCAGACGGCCTCGTGCCCCAGTGCCCCCCCGGTCGTCGGCTGCTTTCCCAGCAGCAGCTCAGTTACTGGGCGGTCTGTACTTCCGTCCCTTGGGTGGTTTTCACCTTAACCCAGGGGTACGGACCGCAGCTCCGGCCCCTTCGGCTGGGTCTAATTGACAGTCGTCAGCGATCCGGCAGGGGCCCTAGCTCTGGCCCAAGAGTTGTCCGTCCTTCTGTCCAAGGACGCAATCAAGCCAGTAAGACCCTCTGCTTAGCCCAGGGGGTTCTACTTGGCGTACTTTCTCGTGAGCAAGAAAGTCGGCGGATTTCGCCCGATCTTGGACCTCAGAGGAATCAACAGATTCCCGAAGGTGCTGCCATTCTATATGCTGACCACTGCATATGCACAGGTGGAGTGGTTCTCAACCGTGGACTTGAGGGATGCCTACTTCCACGTGGGCCGGGCAAGATGGTGCCTTATATTCAGTTCCTCCGGCCCTTGGGCAGACTGGCTGCTGCCTCGGCCGCTGGGCCCTTAGGCCCGCTGTCGTTGCGCCCCATGCAGATGCGGCTGAACAGCCTTCACTTGGACGCCAAGTGGCACAGGCACAGGGAAGTCAGGGTGTCGCAGCATTGCCTCCACTCTCTGTCACGCTGGAGGGGCAGGGCCTATCTCCTAGTGAGCGTGCCCATGGGCGCCATCCCATCCCGCCAGGAGACCATCACCATAGGTGCATGTCTCTCAGGGTGGGGTGCAGTGCGGCAGGGCAGGACCGTTCAGGGTCAGCGGTCTGCCCAGGAGAGTGCGCGCCAGGTCAACGTGCTAGAGCTTCGGGCTGTGCAGCTTGCACTCACGCACTTCCTACCCCAACTGGGGGGCAAGAATGTGTGTGTTCCTTGGGGACAGCATGTACGTTGTTGCTTAGACAACAGTCCCTTCTAGATGGTGGACGTTCTCACTCCACTCTGAATGTATGTGGCTGCGATTTCTGCCCGACATGTTCGGGTCGACGGCGCCACGGCGGGGTGCCACGGCGGGGTGCCACAGGTCGGTGTCCCTCTTTATGAGAGGGGCTTTATGGCAGCGTCCCCCTAGCACCCCGAGGGCTCCGGCTTGGGACCTGCCCCTGCTGCAGGATGCCCTATCATCTCCTCCCTTCGAGACCCTGGCCCAGGTGGGGCTTAGGTGGCTGCCCACGAAGGCAGCATTTCTGCTTGCCATAGCCTCAGGGAAGCGAGTCGGGGAGTTGCATGTCCTCTCCATAAACAATACATGCCCGAGGTGGGACTCTCAGGCGTTGCTCTTTGGGCAAATGTGGCATTCCGGCCCGGGGTCCTTCCACAAACCCACTTCAATCAGCCTGCCCAGCTGGCACGCTTTGACATTCAGGAGTACGGCACGTCGAAGTTGCTGTGCCCTGGGGGTGCCCAAAGGGCGTATATCAAGGCTACTGCCTGCATACGGTAGTAGGATCAACTCTTGATTTTGCCCTTGCGGCACTAAAGGAGGTTATGCCCTCTAACTAGTGGCTGCCCCACTGGGTTGTCGATACCATCTCACAGGCTTACGGGGCCAGTGGCCGCCCCCTGCCATCAGGCTGAGATGCCACTCTACAAGGAGCATCTCAACATCTTGGGCTGCCCTGAGGGTGGTGCCCCTGGAGACCATCTACGCCGCGGCGTCGTGGGTGTCTTCTGGCACATTCTCCAGTTGTCATCAGGTCAATGTCGCCACTCCCCATTCTTTGGGCGTGGTCCTTTTGCCGAGCTCCGCTGTTTCCAGTGGTGAGCAAGGGCTTGGATTCTTCATGACATTGTTGGTATAAGTCATCCAGTGCTGAAAGCACCGCCTCTGGCGGTCAGTAGGGACGAAATAGAACGATAGTTACGGCTGTAACTACGGTTCTATGAGTCCCGGATGACCGCCAGAGTTCCCTGTCACTCAGAATTCTTGTGTGCTCGCAAGAAGATTCTGGGAACAGATCCTCTGACGACACCGGCTGATATAGCCGGTGTCACGTGGGTCACAGGTGACTTTGTTGGTATTGGTACTCGAGCTGCGCATGCGCGCGATGGACATATCCAGTGCTGAAAGCACCGCCTCTGGCGGTCATCCGGGACTCATAGAACCGTAGTTACAGCCGTAACTATCGTTTCGTTTTGAGAAATGTGTCATTCACCAAAAAGTTCCGAGTTGTGTTTGATAAGAGACGTCTGCTAGACGGAGGAAATACTTTGCCTTTTGGGTATTGAGACAAAATGTTTTCACCCCGTCAAATTGATTTTGAGCCCCGACTACGAGTTCCTTTTTCTTGTTTAGTCGTGGGCCCCAACGGGTGCGGAAAAACTTTTTTTGTCAAGAATGTATTGCAAAATTGTATTCATGTAATGGATGTACAGCCTCAAAATATTGTGTGGATTTATACTTCTTTCCAGCCCATGTATGCTGAACTGCAGGAAAAGAATAAAAATATAAAGTTCATCAAAGATTTGCCTGAATCATTTCAAGATGAATCTCTATTTCCTCCTGATCAAAGTAATTTGATTATATTGGACGATGTTATATTTCAGGCCTCGGAGCATCCTGAAGTAGTCAGACTTTTCACCCAATACCGTCATCACAGAAATATGAGTGTTATCATGCTTACCCAAAATGTTTTTCATCAGGGGAAAAACAGTCGTACCATTAGTTTGAATACTAATTACATGGTCTTGTTTAAAAACCCCAGAGACAGATTACAGATGAACATACTTGCTCAACAGATACACAGGTAATAAATCATTTTTCCTACAAAGTTTTGAAGACGCTACAACGGAACCTCACGGTTATTTAATCGTAGACATGACCCCCAGCTGTCCAGACATCTACAGACTTAGATCGGGAGCACTACCTAATCAGTGGCCAGTTGTTTATGTACCAAAAACGAAAACTTGAAACAGTATGTCGGCCCGTTTAAAAAGAAACATGCCTCTGCTGAAGGCTTTGTGTAACGCAAAGGCATCGAGGTGCAAGGATATTCTCAAGAACTGCTCCACGGATTTTCTTCAATCACTCTGTGAGCTGTCTCTAAATCTTTTAAAGGGTAACATTCCACTATCAGGCGCTCAGTATAAGAAGCTCAAGAAACAAAAGAACATTTTCAAACTCTTGGCCGATAAAAAGACCAACTTAAAAACTAAATTCACGGCCTTAAGAAAACAATCTGGAGGTTTTATTTTGCCGCTGCTTGGTGCTGTGATCCCCATTTTAGGACAACTTTTAGGAGGGCTCACTCGATCATGAGTCAAAAGATGTTTTTGTTATCACCTCACCAGTTTAATCAGCTCAATCAGACTGGTGTAACTAACCCCCATAGTAAGGAAACAATGAGACGCACTGCCGAAGATGTTCTGGATGAAAAAATTAGAGCAGTGTTAAACGAAACAGGATTAACCCCTTATGAAAAAATAAGAAAATACAATACCTTGCTACAGAGATATCTCACCTTACTCAAACAAGACGGGAATGAGGAACGACATATTACTTTAACTCTACCCGAAGACACAGGGTTGGTAAAAGGAGAAGAAAAGGATGGCACGTCCGATGATAAAATAAAGAACGAGGTACTTCATAACATTCCTACGCGCAGCCGTAAGAATGCCGAGTACATTATGAGTAAATTAATCACGAGTACAGCTGGATGGACACCAGCGGGGGAATTTGTAGAAAAGGGGACAGCTGTAAAAGGTTCACACATGTTAGATTTATTTAAACATTTATCCTGTTCGTATAAAACAAATGCCCGGGAACCTAAAGGCTGGCGGGGTTTTTTAAATAGTCTGAATGAGCTCAACATTCCTTTATCAGCTTTTCAAAACCTGCACGCTCGTGAACAATATCGTATAATCAAAGAGGGCGAGCCAAATGGAGAAAATATACCCAAAAAAAGAAGAAGGAATAGTAAATCATCTCCTACGACCCCCCGGTGGGGGGTGGCAGGGACCCCAGACACCGCAGAGGAGGGAGAACCTCCGAGTGCTCTGCTTAAGAAGAAAAGGATAAGGAAGGACAGAATATTAAGTCCTAGCTGGTTACATTTTACCCCCTAAAGTTGTATTATATATTTTATTTTCCTAATAAAGACAGAGTCACCTGAATTAATTTTGTCTTCAGACCTTTTTTATTTCTACATTTTATAACAATCTTTAAACATTTGTAGAGAACAAACACTGTGGTTAAAATGAGTGTCTTTATGACGTCTCTCACACCGTTGGTATTTTTTCACAAAATTCGTTACAGCAGCATCATTTTTTACCACATCATCTTGATACAGAGATAACACATTTTCGTAAGACAACCCGGACGCTCTTTTGCATAGATAAAAAACACAGTGCTGACCACAGGCTGTAGACATGACATTCTGAAGTTGCCGGTTATGGTATAAAATAGTTTTACATTGTTTTTCTAGAAAATGTAGGATGCTTTTCGGGTAATGACTAAAATCGGGGGGACATCCGAAATAATCCAAAAAAGTTCCAACCCCTTCCTCTTCCTCTAAAGTCACTGCTAGCCAGTGTTCTCCGGGCATGTGGGAGGGGTGGGTGTTTACAATCATGTATACAGGGCATCTAAATAATTGTTTTACTCGGGGTAGCTGATCTGAGGCCCACACCCCCCCGAAAGAGTCCCCCACCATGTGACGCAGGAGACTGGCCAATTGGTGATTATTCATGTTGTGGTCTTCTTAGTAATAATCTACCAACACTTGACGTTTTGAATTAATCTCCAGAATCGAATCAAAACAAGAATACACAATTAAAGTGGTCGTTTGGGGTAATGGTACTCTGAACCTCATTTCCAGTCTTAAACTACCGCTTGTAATGGGAGACAGTGCGTCCGCATCTTCAGCAGCAGTTAGATTAAACACAAATAGTGAGTATCCTTGTTCGAAATCATCTCTGTCAATACTCAGAGGTAAGTCTTTCATGTGTCTCCCTGTAGCAGTGAACATGTTGTAAAACTCTCTGATTGACGACCCTCGGTTAAATTGAGGTTGGAATGCTTTGGCCGGTACTTGTCTGCCGTCCTGACATAGAGCCAGATATTCCATATCATTATGAAGGAAATTAAAAGGTGAAAGCTCTCTCCTTCCGGTGAAGGCTTCGTGATTTACCATACCCAATACTATGTATTTAGGCATATTACCCAGAAAGAGATTTTCTTGGTTGCATATTCTGGAATTCACAGGGATACTATAGGTTTTGATATTCACCCGAGATAAAGGGTAGAGGGCATTACCTCTCATCAGAGCCGCAGCATGACCTAAACGCACGGCAGGTGAGATGGTGGCCTTCTTGATAAAAAGTGAAGCCCCCAGTATTTGTATACGGTATGTAGAGTCATTTGCACACATGAGCGTAAAGGCATCGTTCGATCTGGTGAGTTTGATTCTCACATCTACAGCGTTCGGGAGAAGCCTCTCGCTGAAAAATATATCTGTGTGTAGGGCCCCCATCAGATGAAGCTCTCGAGATTCTGCCGTGAATATAGCTCTCTTTACTAGACCCTTGTATGGTCCATTGGCGATCACTACAGAGTCCATAGCACCCGCAGTGTCTTTATAAAATAAGCCGGCAGTGAACTGAGTTTTTAAAGTAGAATCAGAGTAATTCAATAGCGTTTCAATCATAGCTCTGTAAGGATGAGTCGAACTGGATTGAGAAATTAGCCTCTCCCCTAGAATAACGTCGCATTGACTAAAAATGGTATTCAGAGGATAATTAACCAGGGCCACAGGGGCATAAGCTACCAGATTAGTCCCATCGGCGTTGGTTATTTTGATCCTGAGATGCATCAAGGTGTCATTCATATCTAGGTATTTATCCCCGTCCCCGGGAATAAAAAATGCAATGGGTCCGTCCTCCGTAATGGCAGACAATGGAAGGACCTCTGTGTAGTGTTTTTCATCGATAGAAAGCTGCGTCATGGGGGCAGAAAATAAATCCAGCTCTGCCATGCTGCATTCAGCAGATTTGTGATGTAAAAGAGCCATATTTAACACTCTAAAATATATCTCTCCCCAATACGTTCCTTCTCCGAGGGTGTTTTTTCCCTAATGATTTTCTTTTGACTGAGTGCTTTCCTTTTTTAACACCTACCGGAACCCGTTTGCCTGGAGGTCTCTTCCTGGCCCTTCTTGCCAGAACCATCAGACCACCTGCTCCTTCTTGAGATCCGGGGTCTGACTGGCGGCCAAATTTACGGACAGCCTTACTGATAACATCTGATGCAATATTTTTGGCAGCCGATTTCAGATGAGGTTTAGCTATGGCAAACCCTTTTCTCACCAGGGGTGCAACAAAACGAAATAATCTGGAAAATATAGAGCCAATGCCTCGCCCGTACATCACTGGGGCACCATAAAAACCCGGCAGGGATCCTCCCGCTTGATTTTCATAATAACTCACAAAACGTTGAGGGTCGTGATGAATCATCGTTTTGTAAAAGATTGCCCTGCTTTTGAAGGTCTGAAATGAAGTTTCACTACACTCTTCCCGTAGGTGAACTTTACTGGTTTGTTCTGATCGTTTTTTATCTCTATCTGTATATTCTTTTTTTGTTACCGGTAAGTAATACGCAGGATTAAAATACTGAGTTACGGTATCGCCGAATGTTCCTCTTATATCTACAGTTCTCAAGAGAGGAGCAAAAGCGTCACCTACCCGCTGGTGACTGACCACATTACTATAACAGTACAGATGAGTTGAGCCTGCATTTATATCCGCTGGGTAGACTGCTGATTTATCGTCAAATTTGAGCCACTGGTCTGGTTTTATTCCAAGCATATAAGCGACGGGTTTTGGAAAGCGGAAATTATATTGGCCCCCTCCTAGAAATTCAATTTTCCTGTGAATTGGACTATAGTACAAACTGACATCAGAGTCAATTTTTCTGAAGCAGGACTCTAGTTCCTCCATGAGCTGAGTTATGCTACTATAGTAACCAGCTCTAAACATATGAAGTTTTAACTTATTAGATATGTCGGGGAGTTTTGGTTTCTTTATCCATTCAAAGTAGGCTACTTCCAAAGGTATATTGTACCAGGTGTGCGGGTATGACATTTCTGTCATGGCGACTTGCCACGAACCATCCAAGTGTAAAGGCTGGGCCAGGTTCACCTGATAACTAGAGCTTGTATTGTTTTGAAAATACATCAAGGCTGGCATTGGACGGCAGCGTAATGTAAAACCCTTCATTTATCTCCATGGCTGTAATGAAGGACTGAGCGTTGATTCTGTTTGCTTTTATACATCTTTGATTTCGCCTGCATCAACCCAGCTGTTGAATTTTTCGGGCCAATTATGCCAAGATACAAACATTTGTTTTTTCCCTCTCACCACCCGCCTTTTTAGAATTTTCTCGACTTGAAAAGCCTTGTCCTTGGATATCTTCACTTTTTGTAACTATTTCTCATAAAAAGTCCCCTTGATCTCTTCTCCATCATAATCTTTGAGTTTGTAAACAGGTGGCTGTCGAGGTATGCCTTCAGACACCATAAATAACTCGTCCGTATAACTCTGCTTATATTTTTTATCAAATACCCCTCTCAATTTGGATATCCTTACAAGCTCCCCCTCCTTAAAGTTCATTTTGGCAACAGCTTTTTTACGAAGGCTTGAAGGGTTATACAGGTTCCGGAACACTTGAGCCACATTTTCCTTAGTCACTTGCAATGGTGTCATCTTAATACTTCGATGATAACTATTATTGTAACTTTCAATTATTTCAGGTAAGACGTCTATATATCTATGAGTGTTTTTAGCTGTAAAATACCTCCACATTTTAGTTTTCAGCGTACGGTTAAATCTCTCTATCACACATGCCTTCATATCACTGGCGGTTGCATAATGTGCTATACCTCGTTTCTTCAATAAGTTTTGAAAAACTTTGTTAAAGAATTCTTTCCCCGCGTCTGTTTGTATCTTTTTAGGAATCTCACTGTGTGTTAAAATTGTATCAAAGGCTTTGGTAACCTCAATACCCGTCTTCTTCTTTAATGCTTGAGCATAGGCTTTTTTCGAAAATACATCTACGACTGTTAACAAATAATTAAAACCATCATTATATTCGGACAGCGACTGCATATCGCAGAGATCTGCTTGAAATTGTTGTAGCAGTCTGAGTACGAAAACTCTGTTTCTTACAAAATGCACCCGAGCCGGCTTATGTAAAGTATATGCATCCTGCTCAGATAAATATTCTCTGACTTTCTCTACATTTACTTGTTTACCCATTTCATTCTGTACAGCTCTATGGAGTTTATCCACACCTCCTAAACTCCCTGGATTAGAAGGAGTGTAATACACCTTTTGCATGACACGTTTCTCAGACATGTTCCCTGTTACAGCCCGATGAGGTAATGAGTACAACAGTTTTTCTTACAACGCATTTTATTGATATGTCACACATGTATAAAAAAAAACATTTTCTCTAAGCAGAGAATAATAAACATGATTTTTAGGAAGGACACCCTAGATCAAGTAGCCTAAAATAAAAACAGATAAAATAAAAAAAACTCTTCCTATTGCTGCCAAAAGGCCCAAGCTGCTCTTATAGTCTTCAGATGGGTCTCGTCGTTCTCCATAAGCTGTTCATAAAGCTTCTTCATTTTAGCCTCAAAGAGTCTGGTGTTTCTGAGATTGTGCAGAATCGCCTCGGTAGCTCCAAAGACTCTCCTCTCCGACACATAAAGGTGGCCCTGGTGTAGAGCGTCCCGAATGGCTGGAATGAAACGAACGGTCCACAGTCTCTTTACCACTTCATCATAGTTCCGATCCAGATAGTATTCTTCGGTCGGAAATAAACACTCGTGCCGCCTCTGACTTGGGTGATCGACTTGACATCCGTAACATTTTTCCTTTCTGTAAAGGTACACGACCCTGTCCAACAGATGAACTACAACTGCTTTTACCGTATTCAGGAATGACGATGTCCGAGCACGTTCTTTAGCATCACCCTCGGGAGCACAAGGAAAGCATGGCGCATCAATGCCTACTGCTGTTGATTTCCCTGGAGACTCGGATGGAGTAGATGGAGGTTGATGCATATCCAGCCACCCCGTAATATCAATATCAGCCATATAGCTGTCGAGATCTGGTGTCCAGATTGTTGGAGAGGATGGAGGTCCTACAGGCGTTTGCTCCAGGCTGCAGCTCGCGGTGAGAGAGTTGTTTTCTCCCCGATCCATGGTTGCTGCTCACAAAATGTCCTTGGGGTGTTCTCATTTTTAAATGATCTGGTGAGGAAAGGCGGGGGCTTGTTATGTTGAGTGGTAGGCGGAGCCCTCTGTAAAAAGTGAGAGTCTTTTGCAGTCAAACCGGGGAAAATCTGCCACTTCCTCACAGAGCCCCTCCTCCAACACACATGAACGCGCGCATGACCAAAAGAGGGCACGAGATACATTTGTGCACAGACTGTAGGCGTCTGACCCCCGCACTGCTGCTGCATTCGTTTCTTGACTGACGCTACGGACGGATGGCTGTAAATTGTCACAGGCTGATTAACCCCCATTCGAGGCGTCTCTTGCCATTTTTCTTTTTTGAAAAGGTGACGGGGTAAATGGAATTGCTGTCTTGTTATTTCGTTTGAGCGTATTTCTACCTAATTCCACCCCCCACTATTTGTTGCGTCATAGCCCCGGAAGGGGTAGAAAAGGGGGAGAGGCTGGGAGGGGGGCTGGGTAGACAGTCTCACACATAACTTCAAAGAGACACCTAGATTAACATCAAAGGTTTATAGCACACCAGTGTGAAGTCACACTGGCCTGTTATAACACTTCACATCAAAGGGCAAACACCAAAGGCTAATTAGATTAGACATCATAATTAGATTAGACTTCATAATTAGATTAGACAACAAAAGGGCTCTGAGGGGGGGCCATACAATACAGCTTCAAAGAGACTTAATCAACACATCAAAGAATTAGACAACAAAGGCGCTAGCCCGGGGGCTTTTCACATAACACACATCAAAAAGGATCTCGAACAAAGGCGCTACACAGGGGGGAATTTCACCCCTAGGGGGTGATGACCCCTCACCCTCACATCAAAGGATCGCGAACAATGGGAGGCGGGACTTAGCTCATTTGCATAATTGGGGGCGTGTCCATCTGTCACTTTGTATGCATACTAATGTGATTGAAACAGTATGAGTACAACTACTGTTGTCCATCATGGAAGTACTGTACTTAAGTACAATTTTGAAGTATTTGTACTTGACTTGAGTATTTCCATTTTTGGCTTTTTTATTCTTTATGCTTCTACTCCACCACTATTCAGAGTTAAATCGTGTATTTTTACTCCTCTACATGTATACCTTTAGTTACTTTGCAGATTTGGATGAATGATGTGAAATATAATCAAGTGTTAAATCAGACTTTAGTTCCACCTGGAGTAAATTCACAAGCTACCCTGCAGTATACAAAGTCATTCAAACTAGCTGCACCTTTACCAGCTTTGAGAACACTTTCATGATCAATCATTATAAAACATATCATATATATTATTCTGAAATGGACCAATCTACACAATGACAACTTTTACTTTTGGTACTTTAAAGGAGACCTATCATGCTATATTTGCATAATATATTGTAGGGCCATACCTATATAAGGTATATTTATACGTTTTCTTTTTCAAAATACCAAACAGATCATGCATTTTAGCCATGCCTAATTTCGCTCTATTTTGCTCTCCTCCACCCCTGTCTTTGCATGCGCTGCAGCTGACCACGCCCCCCTGCAAAGGAGGGGGCCGAGTTATGAGCGTCATGTTACCATGCTGTTACCATGCTGTTACCATGCCACGGCAACCTCTCATTCCCCTGATTGGTGGAGAGTTGGCCATATAGGCGGAGCTCCTCATCACTGACGTCAGACTATAGAGTGGCCCTCCCCTTCCGGTGGAGCTCCATGGGACCTTATTTCGAAAAAATTATGTATTGAAGTCAATGGAGATCCATCCATCCATCCATCCATCTTCTCCCGCTTATCCGTGGTCGGGTCGCGGGGGTAGCAGTTCCAGCAGAGAGCCCCAAACTTTCTTTTCCCTGGCGACATCAACCAGCTCTGACTGGGGGATCCCAAGGCGCTCCCAGGCCAGCGAAGAGATATAATCCCTCCACCTGGTCCTAGGTCTACCCCTTGGTCTCTTCCCAGCTGGACGTGCCTGGAACACCTCCCTAGGGAGGCGCCCAGGTGGCATCCTAACTAGGTGCCCGAACCACCTCAACTGGCTCCTTTCGACGCGAAGGAGGAGCGGCTCAACTCCGAGTCCCTCCCTGATGACCGAACTTCTCACCTTATCCCTAAGGGAGACACCAGCCACCCTGTGGAGAAAACCCATCTCGGCCGCTTGTATCCGCGATCTCGTTCTTTCGGTCATGACCCATCCTTCATGACCATAGGTGAGGGTAGGAACGAAAATGGCCCGGTAGACAGAGAGATTTGCCTTCTGGCTCAGCTCCCTTTTCGTCACAACGGTGCGGTAAAGCGACTGCAGTACCGCTCCCGCTGCTCCGATTTCTCCGGCCCATCTCACGCTCCATTGTTCCCTCACTCGAGAACAAGACCCCGAGATACTTGAACTCCTTCACTTGGGGTAAGGACTCATTCCCTACTTGAAGTGGACAGTCCATCGGTTTCCTGCTGAGAACCATGGCCTCAGATTTGGAGGTGCTGATCCTCATCCCAGCCGCTTCACACTCGGTTGCGAACCGATCCAGTGAGTGCTGAAGGTCGCAGACCGATGAAGCCATTAGAACCACATCATCTGCAAAAAGCAGTGGTGCAATCCTTAGTCCACCGAACTGCAGACCCCCTCCCCCATGACTACGCCTCGAAATCCGATCCATGTATATTACAAACAGGATTGGTGACAAAGCACAGCCCTGGCGGAGGCCAATCCTCACCGGAAATGGGTCCGACTTACTGCCGAGGACCCGGACACAGCTCTCGCTTTGGGAGTACAGAGATTGGATGGCCCTGAGTAGAGACCCCCTCACCCCATACTCCCGCAGCACCTCCCACAGTAACTCCCTGGGAACTCGGTCATACGCCTTCTCCAAGTCTACAAAACACATGTAGACCGGATAAGCGTACTCCCAGGCCCCCTCCAGGATCCTTGCGAGAGTAAAAAGCTGATCTGTCGTTCCACGACCAGGACGGAATCCGCATTGTTCCTCCTCAATCTGAGGTTCGACAATCGGCCAAGTCAATGGAGAGAGAAAGATTATCTTTCGATCCCGTTTGAATTGTGCCACGAATTACACATATGATGTTTGTCAATTTAAAAGATAATTTTGCAAGTAAAAAAAAAAAAAATGTGTCGTAAAACTGTGAAGTAACACATTTGTTTGTGTGAAACGCTGAATGAACTACATCTCTGGTCTCGCAGACTCTCACAACAACACACGTCACCAAGATGGCCGTCACTACTGTCATGTCAACAAAACGATTGACTACCCTCACTATCACCACAATGAAACACGTCCAGAAGAATGTCATGCAAAGCTGCCTGCCTGCCTGCCTGCCTGCCTGCCTGCCTGCCTGCTTGCCTGCTTGCCTGCTTGCCTGCTTGCCTGCTTGCCTGCCTGCCTGCCTGCCTGCCTGCCTTCCTTTGATTCTCTCTGAACTGCCTGGTCTTTTTAATGTTTAATGTCAACCATTTGTGCAGATAGCATGAAGTACAAAAGATCGGCGATCGCCGATGCTAGCGTTAGCATTTCTCCCCCGGGCTTAAATTGTGTATTATAGCATGATCACACCGGTGACAGTACTCTTCAAAGGGTTCACGAAATATGACTACTACTCTTACTGTTTAACATTTTGGGTTACTTAATGTTACTTCATATTAAGGCTAATAAAAATGACACGGCTGTAATGCTAACTAACGTGCTAGCTACTAGCTAGGTAGCTAACTTGATCCAGCCACTCCTGGTCCTTTCATCAGACGGGAAGCGAAATAACAAGCAAGACCCATTGCTGGTATGATAACAACCTGGTACTAAGCACACAGGCATCTTGTTAAAGTGATCTTATCTTCGCCAGCGCCATATAGATATATTATCTAGTGAACCTGTTACACAGGTCTCAGTGGGCAGTCAAGCCTGCATTACAATATAGGCAGGGCCACTCTGCTGATTGCGTGAAGTACAACAGCGTGAATTAGTCATCTTCCAGCTAAAAAGCATTCAAATACCG
The DNA here is from genome assembly GCF_902827175.1 of Gymnodraco acuticeps. Classification (NCBI taxonomy): domain Eukaryota; kingdom Metazoa; phylum Chordata; class Actinopteri; order Perciformes; family Bathydraconidae; genus Gymnodraco; species Gymnodraco acuticeps. The sequence goes on along the minus strand of NW_022991760.1, from coordinate 1,027,714 downwards.
CATTTAAAATCTGAAAAACTCAGTGTGCATCTAGACCGGGTGACGACAATACCTATTGAAGCAGCAACCACTGCAAGTTATATTCTTGTTTAATTAGACTTCTCTGTTTCATTTATTCGACTCTGTATAATTGTTTTGTAGTTATTGTAGCTAAAACGGCACTTTTGAGAGATTTTAAATCTCAGATCTGCTCTAGTGAACCTGTTACACAGGTCTCAGTGGGCAGTCAAGCCTGCATTACAATATAGGCAGGGCCACTCTGCTGTCGCCCATCAGCTGTAGATAGTTAACTAATTAGAGGGGCGTGGCCCCACAGCTGTGAGAACTCAGCAATCAGGCGTCCATTTTAGGTAGCTCTTTCCTGGAGCGTCAGCTTCAGCGTTAGACAGCCGAAGACTGACAAAGACATTGGAGTCCTGTGGGAGTAAGACTGACAAAGACATTGGAGTCCTGCGGGAGTCACGAGGGTGGCAAAGAGGAGGCAAATCCTACTTTGATTGAGCTAAGTATCGCTGGTGTTTTATTTTATTTGGTTGTTTAGCCCCTCATGCTATAATCATGTGTATTTTCTCCATTCCTGTTCATGTGTCTTCTCGCAATTATCACTGGCCCCGTGTATCTCGTAATCGCTATAACCGGCCTGCTCTCGTCTATCCCACATGCTCCACTGAGATCCAACATCTAGTTTCAGGCGGCCTGTGGAACTGCCAGTCAGCTGTTCCTAAGGCTGACTTCATCTCTGGCTAAGCCTCCCTGCAGACCCTGGATTTCCTTGCTCTCACTGAGACCTGGATTACTCCATTCAACACATCCACCCCAGCAGCTCTCTCCACAGCATATTCCTTCTCCCATACACCCAGACCCACTGGCAGAGGAGGTGGCACTGGTCTCCTGCTCTCTCCCAAATGGAGCTTTTCCCTCTTCAAGCTACCTAACTTCACTCCTTCCACCTTTGAATTCCATGTCGTCACAGTAACCCATCCTATACAATTAACCATTGTTGTTCTCTACCGTCCACCAGGCGCCTTGGGGGACTTCTTGGAGGAATTAGATAATCTCCTCTCACACATCCCTGAAACTGGCCCTCCCGCTGTACTTCTCGGAGACTTCAACCTCCAGACGGGGAAGATAGACGAACTAACATCTCTGTTAACCACCTTTGCTTTCTCACTGTCTCCATCCCCACCAACTCATAAAGCGGGCAATGTCCTTGATCTCATATTCTCAAGGAACTGCACTACTTCTAACCTCTCTGTAAACCCGCTCCACACATCCGATCACTTCTTTATTTCATTCTCTCTACCCCTTTCCAAACATAACAAACTAATCTCTTCTCATCCTGCTCCTGTCCGCGTAACCTTCGCTCCCTCTCCCCCTCTACCTTTGCCTCGTCGGTGCTCTCAGCCCTCCCTTCCTCTGATTCGTTCCAACTACTGCCTCCAAACTCTGCTGCAGAAACTCTCCTCTCTACTCTCCCATCCTCTCTGGACTCTCTCTGTCCTCTCACATCTCGGCAGGCTCGTCAGTCCCCTCCTGCTCCCTGGCTAAATGACGCACTGCGTGCTAATAGAACCGTCCTTAGGGCAGCAGAGCGGAAACGGTGGAAATCCAAACACCGTGACGACCTCCTAACCTATCAGGCTCTCCTCTCCTCTTTCTCTGCTTCGATCTCTCAGGCAAAAAGCACTTTCTTTCAAGATAAGATCCAATCTTCCTATTCCAATACCAAAAAACTATTTTCCATCTTCTCCACCCTCTTGGACCCTCCCAAAGCCCCTCCCCCCTCCTCACTTCTGTCAAGCGACTTTGTTAACCACTTTGAAAAAAAGGTTGATGATATTCGCTGTTCTTTTTCTGACTCACCTTTACTCACCGCTGGGTCACCAGACCCCCCTTCCACCCACGCACTAACCTCCTTTTCCCCTCTCTCTCCAAGTGAGGTTCTTACCCTCATTACCTCTGCCCGCCCTACCACCTGTCCTCTGGACCCTATCCCTTCAAACCTCCTCCAGACTATCGCTCCTGATATTCTACCGTTTCTCTCCCATTTCATCAACACTTCTCTAACTTCTGGTCACTTTCCAAACAGTCTCAAGGAGGCAAGAGTAAACCCTCTCCTAAAGAAACCCACTCTCAACCCGTTTGATGTTATAAACTACAGGCCTGTCTCTCTACTCCCGTTCCTGTCTAAAACACTTGAACGCGCTGTCTTTAAACAACTCTCCTGTTATCTCCATCAGAACAACCTTCTGGATCCGCACCAGTCTGGTTTCAAGGCAGGTCACTCCACAGAAACTGCTCTCCTTGCTGTCACTGAGGAACTGCACACTGCCAAAGCAGCATCCCTCTCCTCTGTCATCATCCTGTTGGACCTGTCTACTGCATTCGACACGGTGAACCATCAGATCCTCCTTCACACTCTCCAAGAACTTGGAGTGTCAGGCTCTGCACTTTCCCTCCTCACCTCATACCTCAAAAACCGTACCTACAGGGTAACTTGGAGAGGGTCCAAGTCCGACCCTTGTCAATTAACTACAGGGGTCCCTCAGGGCTCTGTTCTCGGTCCCCTCCTCTTCTCCCTGTACACAAACTGACATCTCTCAGTGGATGTCTGCTCATTACCTCAAGCTCAACCTTGACAAGACTGAACTGCTTTTCCTTCCGGGAAAAGATTGTCCCACTCTTGACCTAACAATCAACATCGGCACCTCAGTTGTTTCCCCGACTCAGACTGCAAGGAATCTGGGTGTGATCCTAGATAACAACCTGTCCTTCACTGAAAACATCGCTGCTACAACCCGTTGCTGCAGATACACGCTTTACAACATCAGGAAGATACGTCCCCAGCTGACACAGAAAGCGAAGCAGGTTCTGGTCCAGGCTCTCGTCATCTCACGCCTAGACTACTGCAACTCCCTCCTGGCTGGTCTACCTGCATGTGCCATCCGACCTCTGCAGCTCATCCAGAATGCAGCGGCTCGTCTGGTCTTCAACCTTCCTAAATTTTCCCACACCACTCCGCTCCTCCGCTCCCTTCACTGGCTTCCGGTAACTGCTAGAATCCACTTCAAGACACTGGTACTTGCATACCATGCTGCGAATGGATCTGGCCCTTCCTACATCCAGGACATGGTTAAACTGTACACCCCAGCGCGTGCACTACGCTCTGCATCAGCCAAACGACTCGCTGCACCCTCGCTGTGAGGGGGACCCAAGTTCCCATCAGCAAAAACACGTGGGTTTGCTATCCTGACTCCAAAACGGTGGAATGAGCTCCCCATTGACATCAGGACAGCAGAAAGCTTACACATCTTCCGGCGCAGACTGAAAACTCATCTCTTTCGACTCCACCTCGAGCGATAGAATTACTAACAAAGAACTGCTAACAGAGCACTTATATACTAATAAAGGACTGGCTTATCTATAGCCAGTTGAGTAGCACTTGAAATGTTTGGCTCTATGAAACCTGATGTACTTATATGATTCTGTTTTCTTCAAGGTTGTGTCTTCCTGGTCGAATGTACTTATTGTAAGTCGCTTTGGATAAAAGCGTCAGCTAAATGCAATGTAATGTAATTATATCTATATGGCGCTGATCTTAGCTATCTCTTAGTGGAGGAAAACAATTGTGACATCACTTACGCAACTCTGGGATTTGTAGTCTTTCTAGTTGCGTATTTTTCATATATTTTCATATATTTCAACAGTTTTACGACAAACTGTGACTTTTTTGACATGGAAAATATTTTTTAAGATTGACAAACATCATATGTGTAATTCATGGCACAATTCAAACGGGATCGAAAGATAAGTTTTCTCTCTCCATTGACTTCAATACATTATTTTTCAGAAATAAGGTCCCATGGACCGGAAGTAGATGGGCGTGACTTCGCCACTCTATTGTCAAATCTGGATCAGTCTGTATCAGATCCGTTGCAGCCCCGTTTTTAGAAATTTTGGGTATGGAGGAAAAGAGAGAGGGTTGTGCTTTCTGACACTTGGTGAGTTCCCCGACACACCGGGTACACATATTCATGTATAAAATACGTACAAAGGTGCATTTTGCATGATAGGTCCCCTTTAAGTATATTTAGATGCTAATACTTTTGTTCTTTTACTAGAGTAACATTTTTAATGCAGGACTTTTACTTGTAACAGAGTATTCCTACACTCCGGTATTATTATTTTTACTCAGGTACAAGATCTGAGTACTTCTCCCACCTCTGCCTACAGTGGACTATTTACAGATTAAAAGCATACTTTCATATCATGAAGGTAAAATATTTCTATTGAATCAAGGATGTTTTTCTTTCTTTTTTTTCTCATTCAGTCGTACACTTTACACAGATAAATACTTTTTTAAGTAAAAAGACCTAACTTAACAAGTCTTAACTTGGTTCTACTTGTCTGTCCACTTCAGTATGAGTGTGTGGGAATGTTGTGATCATCTGCAGCGTCTGACTCTAATGAATCTGCACGGTTAAACCTCCATTTAATTGGATGATGAGATGTGGCAAAACATGTTTTTACATGTAACAAATCCAATACAAGCTTATTCACAGACTGCATGTAATCCCAGCTACTGTATAATAATCCTATGTATTATGCCTGAAATGTGACATTAGCTGTGGCACTTATAGTAATCTTATGCGGTCGTGCCCTAAAATGTTATCTTTTTGGGCATCAGTGCAAAAAAGCATTTGGGAAAGATATACCTTCTAATCCATATCACTTTGTTTGGATTTAAATTATGAATGTAGAAATTGGCACATTATTGGAATTGCTCTGGATGCTGCAAGCCTCACAATATTCTGACATTTTATTACAGTTTGAAAAACTGATGTGTATGTAGCCATTGGAGAGGTTATCACACGTGCTGCGAGGAACTCTGGATGAGTCTGTGAGGAACTAGTCCCCAACTGCCCTTACATGAAAGAGAAATGGTCCAGTGTTTATTACTGTGGACGTAAATATAACAGAATAAGTATTCACACATGAGTTCTGAACTAGGTTTTTATTGCTGCTATTTGTTTGTTTTGTTGTTGTTTTTTTCCTCGTCGTGTTTTGTCCTAAAGGTTTTGGTTTTGTATCGCCTCGTAACTTCTGTGTGGTGTTTCCTCGCTCAGGTCTTTGCAGATACCCCTCCTCACTACTCCCTCCTCAGAGCACAAACAAAGGAACTGGAACATCATTCATAGAGAGCAGAGAAGGAAAAAAGACTGAAGAGCTTAAACTCCAGCTACACTTGTAGTTTGCAGAACAACTTGTAGGCCAACACATTTTGTCTTCTGGTGCTCATCAGGGTGATTATTATAAAAAGAAAACATGTAAAGACGAACATGAAAATACTTCACTATTTTGTACCGAAAGCTCAAACATGTCTCACAAAAGGTGTACTAAGCTGTAATAAAAAGCTATACATTTTTTGTGTTAAATATCACAAAGTTTGTCTGGCACGCACTTACCTAATGTTTTCAGGAGTTCATTGACAGCAGCAGTTTTATATTCTGGGATGTTTTTCTTTTAAAGCCCACCCTAAAAGAGAGAGAAGTAGCATCATTAAAACCTCTGTTTTACGTGCAGTTTAGACAGCTATTTAATAAATCTTACAAATCCTCAGAGACCCGCACGTCCTAATCAAAGCACAACATTCAACTGTAGATAAAGCTTAGAAGAGACACCTTTAAATAAGATGGACCAGTTGTTCACCCTCTCCAGAAGATCAATATTTTATCTTGGAGAAGTTAAGATAGATAGTTAGATGTTAACAAGCCTATAGCCAAGGCTCTAGTACCTCCAGGGGCCCCTGGGCACTGAGAGCTCAGGGCCCCTCAACCCACGTACCAACACGTAACAACACGCCTACCTAACATGACCAATATTTTACATTTTCATTCAATCTAGCATGTCAATCGCACACCTATTTGTCAAAGCAGGGACGCAGCTACATAGTTCAACCAAAGTAGGTCTAGCCTTTTGCCCTTTCAGTCAGGAATCACAAGACAAGGATACAATGGATAAGATCTCAAGAAGAAGACCTAGGTAATATCACTCAAAACTTCAGAGCAGCACCCCACTTAAAATGCCAAAATATGACTGGCTGGCAGTACAAGTACACAAGGAGTTCTATTTGTCACCAACATCAACATGTATTGAAAGTATGTGGTTGCTCAACTAAGTGATCAGTATATATGTGATAGAAGATATTATTGTGTGTGTGTGTGTGTGTGTGTGTGTGTGTGTGTGTGTGTGTGTGTGTGTGTTTGTGTGTGTGTGTGTGTGTGTCTCACAACTCATACTTGGTCTTACAAACAATATCAGAATCTCACATGTACACCACCAGACTCTTTCACACACAGCATCATACCGTCTTTAACGTGCTGTCATTCCTTCCTTCATTTACTATCATACATAAATAATTATTCTCTCTCACACACACAAACAAAATCTCTTAAACGCACCATCATACTCTTGTATACACACCACTATCGTCTTTCACAAACAACTATAATCTAATAGAACAGTGTATGTGAAAGAGGATACAGTATGTGTGTAATCAGTAAACAATAGTAAGACAGAATAATAACCTATATAAGAGGGAATAGTATTTCATGTTAATAACAATAGTCATATATGTAAAACAGAATAGCAGTGAATGAAAGGCCGAATAATAGCTTATATAAGAGGTAATAATAGTTAGTGTGAATGACTATATAGGTAAGCCTATGTGTATAAAACAGAATGATAGGGGTGTGCATAAGAATAGTTATGTGTGTGAGAGAGTATGATTGAAAAGGAAGTGAGTTTGATTGAAAAGGAAGCTGGACTAAATTCTCAGTTCCTGATTGGCTCTACGTTTTTCGTTTGACGGACACCGCGGCGTTCTGAATCAGTCACAAAAGCCACAGAATAGTTAGAAAACTATAGCAGTAGAAAGTGGTCAGAAACTCTTAGATTAACACAAAGAAAGATGAGATTTTCGGACAGAGAAGCGGCAGTCAGTCAGCGCCAGCGTCCTCTCACGTCGAGTTACATTACACTACATTATCACTACTATACCCTCATACATACTACAATTCCTCTCTCACATACACTATCATTCTTTCTCACACATAACGTTTTCTATCTTGCATACACTACTAGAGTATTATATTGTAGATAATGTTGTCTGTAAGTGGGAATAATAGTGTTTCTAAGAAAGCACAGTTTGCTATGTAAGTAAGTTTGATTTATGGCCCAGACAAAAGTGTGTGAAAGAGAGTATGATTGTGCGTGTAAAAGTGTTTAGCTGTATGTATAAAAGAGTTTAATGGTGTATGTGTGAGATTCTGATATTGTTTGTAAGACCAAGTATGAGTTGTGAGCTAGACGGCCTCTCATATGTGTTTAATGCAGCTGCCACTCTCTCTTCCTTTTCTTTCTTTTACTTTCTTTTCTCTGCCCCGCTGGGCGTTTGGCTGCTACCTGCACCATCCATTTTTTCTGCTAACGTGACACAATGTCAATGTGACACTAGTGAAGGTGGGGTTGTGATTCGGCTATAGTTCAATACTGAAATAGCGCAAAAATAATCTGAATTAAAGCTGCGAGCAGCGATGAGCGGGTCTTTGACGCTCCGCGCAGGGTCGCTGTTGTCGGCACGTCGACGTCGCGCAGATATTTTCCGGACTCGGTCGTTAGCAAACGTGGGAAGTTTCAGGTCCATCAGACAATGTACATGGGAGGTACAGCAGTAAAATAAACATCGTGTTTGATGGTGAGTGATCTGTCGCCATGGCAATGGCATTTGATGAAACCCCTAGTAGGCCTAGATGTCTTGAGGCCTACTAGGCCTAAAAACATGTGAAGTTTTGGGCCGTTTGGCGCATGTTCACTGGAGTTATGAGAAAACCGTGTTTCATGGTTTTTCCATCTGTCGCTTGGCAACGGTATATGATGACACCCCATAATAGGCTTGGATGACTTGAGGTCTGCATCGTTATCAAACATAATAATAATAATGCATTACATTTTTAATTAGAGCGCTTTTACAGGTGCTCAAAGCGCTTTACAATTACACATTACACATATTAGACATGTAAGAGTCATTACTGCGGACATTACCCACAGGAGCAAATGCGGGTAAAGTGTCTTGCCCAAGGACACAACGGCCTGACGCAGTGGCGGCCGAGGCGGGATTCGAACTAGAGTTCACCAACACCCCTTGATCTGATGACCAACGCTCTAACCACTGCGCCATAACCGCCATTCGGCCGTTTGGAGCATGTTCAATGGAGTTATGAGAAAACGGCAATGGCAACGGCATTTGACAAAATCTCAAAAAGTAAACGTATATGTCTTTAGCACACGTGAAGTTTGACCAGTTTATAGTTTTATAGCGAGGGATGCGTTTCCGTGGAAACGGCATATGATGAGACCTGATATTTGGTGTTGAGCTGTTGAGGCATGGACCAGTGATATCAAACTGAAGTTTGGTGGACGATCGAACCATGTCCATTGGAGTTACAGCGACATTGTGTTTTATGGCGAGGGATGCGTTTGCATGGTAACGCCACATGATGAAACCTCTGATTTGACGTAGAGCTGTTCAGAGCCGGAGTGTTAACCATCATGTGACGTTTGGCGGCGTTCGGAGTATGTCAGTTGTAGTTATGACATCATCGTGTTCCATGGCGAGGGATCGCCTAGCATCGAGCGAACGTGAAAATGGGCGCCGCATAACGACTACGCCGTGCGGAGAAATATTGCGACTTTTCATCCCCCATGTCTTGAGACGCTACCTGCCGAATTTGGAGTCGATTGGATAAAATCCCTTGGAGAAGATCTCTGAAGTACGGAGGGCGAAATTCAAAATGGCCGAATTCCTGTACGTTTTTTTATACACCTCCAGGAGGCATTTTGGTTGGTCTCCACACCCTAGATATACGTAGAGATTTTCGTTCGTTTACATGAAAGTGGGTGGAGATTACGTTCAAACGGAAGTGGACTTGGCTTACCCTTTTTTTTTGCAGAGTTCCGGAACCCATTTCAGATGCTGCGTCACGTCACTAGGCCACCTATCTGCCGTCATGGTGTCGGAACCTTTTGCTGTGCTTTTGCCGGTCGTTTTCCCTGTTTTGTGTGTGTTGGCGAGCAATTACAAAAGGGTCTTCGCCGACCGGTCTCAGACCCTAACTAGAGAATGCAATTCCTGAAGAAATTGCTAGTGGGAATGCTTTTTGCTGAAAAGCTGACGCTGAATTGCTATGCTGAAATGTAATGTGTGAGAAGAAAGTGAAGAATTTAGATTGAAATGAAACATGAACACTGGGGGCTTGAATGTGTGATGAAAGAAGAAAAGAAAGTAAAAAGGCTTGGAAAAGCAGCAGAATATTTGAACTGCAAACTTTTGAACTAACTTGATGGCGAATGATCTGTCGCCATGCCAACGGCATTTGATGAAATCCCATAATATGCTTAGATGCGTTGATGGCTGCATTGTTACCAAACCTGTGAAGTTTTGGGCCGTTTGGGGCATTTTCACTGAAGTTATGAGAAAACTGTATTTCATGACGAGCCTTGTGTTACCATGGCAACGACATTTGAAGAAATCTCAAAACTCTTACGTAGATGTCGTCACAGCTGGACTGTTAGCACACGTGAAGTTTGAGCACTTTTTGAACATTTTCATAGGAGTTATAGCGACATCGTGTTTTATGGCGAGGGATGCGTTTCCATGGAAACAACATATGGTGAGATCTCACATTTGGCGTATAGTTGTTGAGGCATGGACCGGTGATATACAAGTGAAGATTGGGGGACAATTGGACCGTGTCCACTGGACTTACAGCGACATCGTGTTTCATGGCGAGTGGTCTGTCGCCATGGCAACGACATTTGATGACACCCCATAATATGCTTAGATGCGTTGATGGCTGCATCGTTACCAAACCTGTGAAGTTTTGGGCCGTTTGGAGCATTTTCACTGAAGTTATGAGAACCCGTGTTTCATGGTGAGCATTGTGTTGCCATGGCAACGTCATTTGAAGAAATCTCAAAACTGTCCCGTAGATGTCTTCAAGGCTGGACTGTTAGCACACATGTGAAGTTTGAGCACTTTTTCAACATTTTCATAGGAGTTAATAGCGACATCGTCTTTTATGGCGAGGGATACGCATTCCATGGAAACGGCATAGGATGACACCCCATAATTTACGTAGAGCTGTTGATGGCTGGACTGTTAACCATTATCTGAAGTCTGCTGCTCTGAGCATGTCAGTTGGAGTTATGACATCATCGTGTTCCATGACACAGCTGTTTATATTTGAGCTAATGAGGTGTCCAGAGATCAAAGGTTTCCATTGTTCTGAATGAGAGATAAACCTCTTAGATGTGAACGTTTTGTTGAAGAACCGTAACAGATATTGGTGAAATTTCAAAGCGTGAAGCATCTCAAGGACCTTGAGTATCTGAAGTGTGCTTTTTGTGTACTTTCGGGTCAATAACGTGGCCTTTTTGACAGATGAACAAAAGGTGTGCGGTTGCTGCTGTGAGGAAATATCAGCCTGAAATTACAATGGGCTTTAATGGAGACATGTTGAAAGTTGTTGTCACTTCATGCCCTCAAGAGGCATTTTGTTTAATTATTTTTTGCTTAATTATTTGTCATTTTTCAAGCTACGAGATGTTTTCCTACGTTTGTCATGAACAATTATGTCTCAGGAATGTAGGGTTTGGGAATTATGGCAGTTTTAAAAATAAATATGAAGGCACATTTCAAGATTTCCTACACTCATCACGCACTCTAGTTAATGTTAAAATCTGAAGAAGGCCTCTGTAACAAGGTCTGAACAATCTTTAATATCTCTAAAAGTAAGAATCAGATTTAAAATGTGTGTTACACGAATAATGTCAGAAAGATGTGTAACATTTTAAAGTTGGAATGAGGTTTCTGAGTGAAAGTATGAAGGAGCAGTTAGCAGTTGAAGTCGCATAAAGATTGTTCAAGTCTGAAGATTTTCTCCATTGACTTCAATGTTAAAAATGTGATGTATTATGGGATATATCTCTGGAATTATGAAAGTTATGAATGATAAAAAGTAATAGCACTCGATTCCCGACCGAGCTGAACGTTTTGATGTTCGAACGGAGTTTCTGCGATGTTCAATGCGGGAGGAGAAGACCGGCAAAATAACGGGCGGAATCAAATTAAAGAATTTCGTACGTAGAAGAACAGATAGTGGGAATGCTGTTAACAGCATTCCCACTAAATTAAGGATTTTGGTTACGCAGTGTCCAATAAACCATTGTTGCAATTTTAGTCAAAATAATCACATTTAATAATTTATTTCTAATTTGTGCAGCCCTCATAATTAAAAAGATGCAGTGTTGAGTGATGTTTCTTATGTCATTTCACATATTAATCTAGTTGCCAGCATAGTGAACCTGGTAATGTTGAGTACCCCAAAGTTTATGTTAGAAATGTACAGTACAGGTCCCCAGCACATAGAAACTGCCAGATGTTAACTTTCATATGTTGGGCAATTTGCACAATTAGCATAAATTGCATTAATAAGCATCAATGGCAATAGTAAAAAAATTACTTGGCCGATTTGGACAATTTAGGTGTTGTAACTTGTTTTATTTAAGGCAGTAACATTTTTTGATTCTTGATAGAAGTTAAAAGGTACAATGTTTCAGTGGAAATGCTTTTATTTTGAAGTGCAAGTATGTGTCCTTCTATGACACCTTCCTGTTGTTATGAAAATTGAATACGAGCATGTCGAGTGCATTTTCTCTGTCTTCCACCGTTCTTGTTGGAAACTGTTTAACGAATATTTAAGTAAAAGTTCAGTTTGGATAAGACTCCGCTTGGTTCTTCATTCGAAGCTTCTATTACACAGCATTAGGAGTGGTTCTGGGGGTAATGTTTCAGGATGAAAAATTGCAGCTTTAACCAGAAACTGGTCATATTTGTACTCTGTGGGCTGATTTTGATTACCACGAGTAGTGTTGCGACCATTGGATATAGAGAGCCGTCTACTGTGGACATTTCTTCTTCAAATAAATAGGCAATCTGTCCAATCCAAATGATCCAGGGTCAACTTAAAAATGTACCAAAAAATAATCAAAAACAGCCCTTTTGAGCCTGCAAATACTTTCTTTCTGGTTTAAACAATTTTTGATCCTGAAAATGTCAGAAATGGAATCAGCATCCTTAATAACTCACAAAACCACTCCAAAATTGTCCAAATCAGCCAAGCCATTTAAACTATTGTCTGCATAGGCTATAATGTAGTTCAATGCTAGTTAACTCAACTTATGCTAATTGTGCAAATTGCCCAACATATGCAAGTTTGAGGTACTCCACATTTCCAGGTTCACACTAGGACTCTATCAGTGACAACTAAACCATATGTAATGTTGTGTATGTACAGACAATGGTTGTGTCCTAACAATGATCCTCTATGACAGATATGGGGTGTTTCTCAATGTCAAGGAAGGATGCTCCAGAGCCACTATTTCAAGGATGCTCCGTCATCGAGTCCCGCCGAAGGACTGTTCCGATGTCCAGGCTCCTTGGAATTCTACCGAGCCCGGAATCCTTCGCAGCGAGAAATTTCGAGGCTGCACATGTGTATCCTCCGCAGTCTTAAAATCCCCACAATGCTTTGCGCACAGACCAATTTCCAAAATCTTTGGCGGAATATCGCGCTCCATTTAAGGAGGGGCCTCGCATATGACGCACACCTGTTAGCCTGTTCCACCATTCTTCGTTTTCCGAGGCTAGGAAAGATTCTTGCCTCGCTTCTGAAGGACCTGGCTCGGAAGACATGTCCTACCAAGGAAGCGTCCTCGACATTGAGAAACACCCATGGTGACATGTATGTAACTGTTATGTTCCCTCCTGGACTAGGGGAACCAAAGGGAAGTAACAAAATATAAAATAACCGGGCAAGAGAAAAAAGGAGAGGAAACTGATTTGTGAAGCTACAAGGTGGTCTTTTAATTAATCAAAGAAAAAGAGGCTCACCAGCCAATTTGCAAACTTACGACAAAACCAAAACAACTTTCTCATAAGAGAAAGCGACCACAGTAAATCATAACAATACTCAGAACTTCTATAAGTTGCACTTCCCACGTAGACAACAACAAAACACTACACTGCTGCACAGATCATCCACTGCCATCCATGCAGCTCACAGGAGAAAGAAGAGAGCAACTGCAGCCTTTCTCAGGTCCTTTATGGAGGCCCTGATTGGGGATTGGGAGCACCTGAGGGAGAGGCTGCACCTGGAGGGAGACAATCAGGGGGAAAGAGACACAGACACACACACACACACACACACTACGGCACGTAACATTAACCCAACAGAGAACACACAGAGTCCCTGCTACAGACAGTGATGTTCAGCAGACGGAGGCATTATCCTCTTCCCTCCCTCATTCTCAGAGCACAGGCGGTGGCATGACCGCTGGTTGTCATGGACACCACTGGGTAATTGCTCTCTGTGGGAGGGTGGATGAGGAGCTGACCTCTCCAGGGGGCAGCAGTGTTCTCCCACCTCACCCACCACGGCTGTAACACCCTGCTCTTTACCATCCACTGAAAGCAGAGTCAAGGGGAGAGAGTGATTATAAAATCACTATTTTATTGTTGGTATTTTCTATTGAGGTTGATTTTATCCAAGTTTGATGCTATGAAATTATCATGTGCAAATGTTTCTTTTCAGTGAATGAGGACTATTTCTTCATCTGCTAATACCAGAAGAAAAATATCTTTTCTTTAGCAACATCTCTTAGACAGTGGCGGCTGGTGGAAAATATTTTAGGTGGGGCCGTGGTAAAATAAATTGAGAAAAGACCCCTTAAATTATGACTTCTGGTGATGTTAGAGGGGGGGGAAGGACAAATTGAGGCTTAAAAATATGAGAAGACTGATCAATACCTCCATAATCTTCAGTGTGGTTAGCTATGAATCTTCCAAAACTTCCAAACACCTTGTCCTGGACATAGTTTCTACAGTAAACTGTGCAACAGTACAGTAGGCCCAAACAAACTGCAGAACATCGGGGCTTTGGGAACACTCAAAATGACTTAAAATGATTTAATTCCCATTTAACCTGTTAAGGGGCTTTTTCCCCCCGTTTTTTTTCTCACGAAACTGTGTCTCAGGGCTTCTTAAAATGTAATAAACTATTCATGTGTCCTGCTCATTTAACAGGAAGAAACTCAGCTAACTGATGATGAACCATGTTTACCGAAACAAAACACAAGTCTCACAAGAAGCGTCTAAATGAGCCCTGAGCGAAAATGCTATTGCACTCTAGGTATAAATCAATCGATGTACTTATCGGATATGCACAAACAAGCTTAGCTAACAAGCTGAGATTCCACAGATTCTAGAAATATAAGTATCATCACTGAGCGATCAGAACTCGCGACAGGGGAAACAAATACAGACATCACACGACGTAGCTTTAGGTAGCAAAACACAGAGATATGCTCACCTTTTGCTGTTATTCTGATCAGAAACGAGAAAAACAAGGCTGAAGGTTAATCCATAGGTTAATCCAATGTGTCTGTCACTTTGAAAAAGTATTGATAATCCATAATTCCATTTTTATGTCGAAAACGGAGTTTTCATTAGCTGCTAATGATAGCTTCCTGAGTGTACGACAGCTTACTGTTTTGTCTCCTTGGATACGAGTCCAAACAACTGACAGACTGCACCGGGCGCTGACATAGGCGCCCTGTGACCATCAGATTTGACGACGCTGATTGGCTGAAATTATGTTTCGGCGCCATAGTTTAAAGAAAGCAACAGTTGGCTTCTGCTGCACTTGCTGCACTCTCGTCCGGGCGCTGTGCATAGCGCCCAGATGAGAGAGGGTAATGATACACGGGCAAGGCCAGGCAGGAAACATGTGATTTATCAGTAACTTTAGACATCGTAACACAATTTTAAACGAGATTTTATTGTAGATTATACATTTTACTGATACCAATTATATAATATTTACCTTGTTTATTAAAAATAAAAATAATTTTTTTAAAATATATATTTTTCTATTCTTTTTATTTTTAATGTGGGAAGAGGGGGGGCGGCGCCCCTAGTGCCCCTATGGGCCGGCCACCACTGCTCTTAGATCTCTACACATTTTATGTTAAAACAAAAACAAATCCTGATGCATGAAATGTTTTCAACCTTTCAACTCTTGATCTGAAATGGTTGCGTATGGCCAATCTTTTTTTTTTGTATTAGCATAGGTAATGCCCTTTAACACTTTTTAAGGGCATGTGTTGTGCAGTGTGCAAATAGTCTGGCACATGCCCAGGAATTCACACAAAGAGAGAGAGTAATGCCACCAAAATAAGGCAGAGTTATTGTTAGGAAAATATCACTCGTCACCGGCTTGGTCTTCAATATCAGGATACATGTATTATCCTTGCATGAATGGAAGTAGTCATCTCACACACAGAGCTGCGTGGGACAAATAGTTCCCGAACAGTGTCCTTGACATGCTTATATACAAGAGAGTGTTACAGTCACAAGATGCAGAATACCGGTTCAAAGCAGTATTCAATGTTTAGTTCAGATTAGCTAAGGCCTGCGTAAGCAATAAACATGACAGTCAAATGTCTATCTCCATAGAGCCTGAATCATCATGTTAATCGTTGTCACATAGCTATCATATGCCTAAAACGCTCTTCTAGGTAATCATACATCCTGTTACGCCTTTGTTATCATGTGCTACTCTGATATTAGAAGAGTACATTCAGTATTTTCCCAACAGTTATTATGAGAATAACTTTTCTAAAATGGAGGGACTGTTGAATAAAACGCACAAAAGTAAACATGTGATTTTCCAGAATGTCAGTACTGGTATTAGAGGAGAATCAAAAGCATCCAGAAGCAGTATGTCAGCCATTCAGAAGCTGAAACGTATACTTTTTTCTGGTAAACCAACAATTTCTGGACTGTGATAACGAGATGCTCTTGAGCAGTTGTGCCTAGGAGAAGAAACAAATCAATAAAGATTGGTAAGTCCTGGTCCATTGGTGCAAACTAATTAAAAATGAAAGATGCAAACCGTTAATAAGAAGACATGTGTTATTATATTGCTTGGTGCTTGAGGCCCACTTTAATATCTGAGCAAATTAAGTAAAAGCTTCACGCACCCAGAGGGAACGACTGACCATTCAGTTCATTTTCTGATTCAAGTTCATTTTCTGATTCAAGTCCTTTGAAACGTCACCATCACAACATGTCAGATAAATGCAACAGATGCCACAAAAGCTGCAATTTCTTTGCAACAAGTGATGTTTGAATGTTCAACAGACTGTTATCTCAGTCACAGATTCACAAATGATTTAAATGAATGAGACTACTAGGCCTATATTGTAAATAAAGTACTATGAGCTCTGTTAGCGAGACAAACACCCTCTGAGAACAAAACGCTCATCACTGGATATTCAATTGTTATAGCAGTGAGATTTATAAGTGAAAAGAAATTGATAAACTAAATAATTATACATGACCTCCCAACGGTGGAGAGTGAGCCCCCTAGCGCCCCCTCAGGGTGTCATGTAGAAGGCGAGGGCCTCATCAGCACCAGGCCACTAGGCATTTCCCTGCGACCTCTACAAGAACTCCCCCAAAGTGCTAGAAGTGAAATTATGAGAACTGCCTGGAAAAGCAACAAATGAAATCCGAGTAGCAAAGAGCCACAAGGATGTACACTCCAAAGCAGGGGTCACCAACCTTTTTTAGGATGAGAGCTACTTTCAAAAAATAAAACAAGTCGGGGGCTACTTTTACTCCTCTTTTTTTTTTGTTTTTTGCAGTGTATATATTTAGCACATTTTAACATTATTATATGCTGACCTTTATTTTTTAATGCAAGACGGCTTGCGTTAAAAAAAAAATAATAAACATATTTGTAAAGTGGGGGGACACAAACGGGATTTCGAAAAGTGTGATTACGCCATGCGTGTGTGTGCGTCAAGTGCAATAAATATATATGCAAGTTGCAACACACAGAGTAAAGCTCTGCCCCTCATGTGCTGTATAGGCTGGCACGACTAGGCTGTGTTCAATGGGGCTGATGTGTTGTGTAGATTCTGCCAGAAGGAAAATCAGCGGGGAGGTGCCACAGAACAAAAATACGACATATGACTTTCTGAACCTTGCCAATGCTTGTGGATATAATATGGATATATTGAAAATGCGCCGGTGAAGATGGCCGCATTGTCTTTTGGCTCCTCTCCAACTTTGCCCTTTCTTATTTTTTCAGTGTTTATTGACTTTTTGCCGTCTGCATTTAACATGGTTCGCAACATACAAGCCAACCGCACCAACTCTGCTATACAATATAGCAGAGAGGAACTTCTTCACATCAGAAACCTTGTGGACAATAGCCCACCGACAGACAATGGAAATCCGCCATGGCTGCCTGTTGCTGTACTACCTGAGAGACGCAAGAAGAAGACCAAGCGAGGGTCCCGTGCCGGGCTGCTGGTCCAACCCAGTCTCACGGCATTTCGTGTTCACCAACACGATTTTTAATCTATTGATTCGTGTTCACCAACACGATTTGCCCCTTTTTTTTTTCGTGTTGCACAGCACGATTTTAAAAGCAATGTATTTCTACTGCCTGCAGCACGTCTTTTTCTCCGGTTGGGTCGAGGAAGACCGGAAGCTGTGTGGTTCATAAAAACATGTTCTTACTCAATATCAAGCCACAGTTATTGCTTTTATTTGAAATCGTATAATTTCGGACTTTTGTTGCAGTCTGTGAGGAAAATAAATGGGGCTCAGAGCCTCAGGATACTGAAATCTGTATTTTTTAAATCTTTTTTTCCTTCTAATTTGTTATTCTTTTCAAAATAACACACTGTTATTTACTCACCAATAACACACAATTATCCTTGCTTTTATTTATTGGTTTAATTCCATAATCTCGGGCTTTTTTGGCGTCCGTCAGGAACTGAATTTCAAAATAAAAATAACCGGAAACAGACGTAGGCATTTCGAGCGATTACCCAAGATCCTCAGCTATGGTTTTAAGATCGCTTATTGGATGTTTTAGCCGCAATGCATGCTGGGATTTGGTGTTTATATGATATGAAATCCGGAAAACATTTTAAAAGAATAAAATAATACTTAATTCCGAGCGCTCTTGCTTTTCTCTTTGAAAGTCATCACATAACGGCATTGTAATACACGGTTCGGCTGCATTGTATATTACAGATCTGCCGTAGTTCTTTATTTATAGAGCCCTGATGAGAAGACCTTTGGAAAAACTGAGAAAATGCCGCCGAAACTGAATACTTGACGTGGATCATAAATATATTCAACAATTAAACAACATCTTCAATTTCTCTTCACACAATACATCTCCTTGCAGTATCAACACTAATTCGGCTGACTTTTACATTTGATCTAATTCACAGATAGGTTATATTTACACCATAACGGTGCACAGCTGATATAAAAGGACTGTAGTTTTTAAAGATATTACTGATTTTCTTTGAATGTAAGAATGTAAATACTGAGTCTGAAATAGTATAACAATATGCTGTAAAATTATGTGAAAGCATGCATAAAACTACACATCTTCAGATGTTGTACGAAAACAAAAGTGTCCTACACTAATAATACAAAGTTATTATGGCTGTGTGTACCTTGTGTGCACCGCCTAGTGGTTAAAGCACGTTATTGAATTATTGTGTTTTATTTGATAAAAAAAATATTAAGAGTACATACTTTCATAGGGGGAAAGTATAAATATAGAATATAAAAAATCAAGAAGATACTATAAGTGATCTCTACAATAAAACAGTTTAGTGCAGCATGTACAAAGATATTAATAGGAGGAGGTGCAAAACAGAAAAACGAATTAACCTTTATTTAAACATTAAATAACAGATTAAGGTCTTCTTTTAAATAAGAAAAAAACGTTGGGGGTATCTATCTACAGATAAATATTAAGCCTGACAAAGTACTTAACGTCTAATATATTGCTTTCCTGCAATGTTAACTATGTTGAAGCACTTATTTTAACTGATATTATACATATGAATTATACTCTTATGTATGTAGATAGAATAAGAAATGTGCAGAATATGACAGTTTAATGGTGGAGGTACACACATATTGATAGATGTCTTGTAATGCACTGTTGAGGAACCTGTGACCCAAGTGTTTCATTCATTGCATAACTACACCGTAGTTGTGTATATGATATGTCAATACACCTTTGAAAAACTTGAAAGGGATGTGCAAAATAGCCATAATATACAGTCTTTAATTAACTATTAGTAGGGAATAACGAGTAATGAATATACTTTATTACTCGTTTCCATTCATGTGAATTGCAGATACATGTTTAGTCTTCTCAAGCACCAACTATCAACTATCTCTCCTGATTGTTGGCACTTGACAATCACCTTACCTGCATTTTACTCAGGTGTAACTAAAGTCTGATTTAAGGGTTGTTTATATTTCACATAATTAATCAGAATCTGCAAAGTAACTCAAATAAATGCAGTGGAGTAAAAATACCAGGTTAACCTCTGAATTGTAGTGGAGTAGAATTACAAAGTAACAATGAGCTGTCATGTGGGTATTAATGCTGCGCATTATGGACACAAGAGATTTTCACCCATTTATTAATTATATGTTTTACATTTGATAACACCAATGTGTTTAATACTGGCAACTTCTAATTGTGGGGAAAACAAAAACGTTCAGTAGAGACGTCCCATAGAACATTTAGCGAAACACAATAGCCAGCATGTGTAGTTCTGGGGGGGCGTTCGATTCCAGTTTTGGATAGTCTGGCGTGGTTTCGTTCCATTTCACACAGCTGTTTGACGCTCTGCGTAACCTTACGGGGACTGTAGTCCTAAACGATAGCTGGGGATTATGGGTAGTGTAGTGTCTTCGGCCATCCTAAACTCATCATTGCGATTTTGACAATCGCAATGATGCTCGAAATGTCCCTTATAGGCCTACGTCTGTTTCCGGTTATTTTTATTTTGAAATTCAGTTCCTGACGGACGCCAAAAAAGCTCGAGATTATGGAATTAAACCAATAAATAAAAGCAAGGATAATTGTGTGTTATTGGTGAGTAAATAACAGTGTGTTATTTTGAAAAGAATAACGAATTAGAAGGAAAAAATATTTAAAAATACAGATTTCCGTATTCTGAGGCTCTGAGCCCCATTTATTTTCCTCACAGACGGCAACAAAAGTCCAAAATTATACGATTTAAAATAAAAGCTATAATTGTGGCTTGATATTGAGTAAGAACATGTTTTTATGAACCACACAGCTTCCGGTCTCCCACGACCCGACCGGAGAAAAAGACGTGCTGCAGGCAGTAGAAATACATTGCTTTTAAAATCGTGCTGTGCAACACGAAAAAAAGGGGCAAATCGTGTTGGTGAACACGAATCAATAGATTAAAAATCGTGTTGGTGAACACGAAATGCCGTGAGACTGGGTTGGCTGGTCAGACTGAGAAAACGAGGAAACCGACCTCCTCTTCCGAGTATTCTTCTGGCTAATGTTCAATCGATTGAAAATAAGCTAGATGAACTCAGAAGTCGGATTGCTTTTCAACGGGACGACATTAAGAACTGTAACGTGTTCATTCTCACCGAGACTTGGCTGAACCCCGCTATCACGGACTACGCCATTGATCCTGGCGGATTCACTATTTTCCGCCAGGACAGAACAGTTAACTCAGGGAAAAGTAAAGGAGGCGGTGTGTGTATCATGATTAACAAGAACTGGTGTACAGATGTGAGGGTTATTTCTTCGGACTGTTCCGCTCATTTAGAGCACCTCATGATTGTAGGAGCCAATTAACTGTGGGTATAAAGGTAGGAACATATGTGTGTTGGTGAGAGGTTCTGCCGGAAGGCCCATACCGTTTTTGACCACACACGGAGAACACACATACAAGGAGAACACACACACACGGAGAACACGCACACAAACACGGGATTATAAGCAAAGCAAAGCAAAGGTATTGTGTAAACGGTAATATCGTGTGGTGAATATGGAAAGAAGCAAGTAAAATGGAAACCAGTACAAATGGAAATAAATGGACTGTTTCGAACTGGAAACTTTGTTTCTGACCTTTATTCGGCAGCAAACTTGTGTGCGTCAATTACACCCACCAGGGGCGGACTGGGGGGAAAAAGTGGCCCGGGGATTAATTGACAGACAGGCCCACTTAATGCGCGGCATGTATCGGCCGGCCGGCGACGAAAGTATGTTACTTAACAAAAAACCCTATGCATTTTATGTTATTTTGGACAATTATTCATATAGTAATTACCTGAGCCCTTGAGTTGCCTAGAGCAAAATAGTTACAGCATATATTTAGTGATTTTAATGTTAACAGATCATTGATGCAATAACATTTGGACCCAATTTGCCTGACTTGACACATGGAATAAAACATGGGCGTAGGAAGCATCCTCAATGTGGGTGAGACAATTTAACAGGGGGTGTGGGCAGGTGGTGGACCTCACCTACTCTAAGGGGGTCCAGGGGCAAGCTCCCCCGGGAAGATTTTTTTTTAAATGTTGAAGTTAAATGCATCAATCTGGTCCATTTTGAGAGCAAAATTAGGGACTAAATCTATGGCAGTCAGTAGGGGCTTGGACTGTGAGCCGTAGGGTCGCCGGTTCAAGTCCCCGACCAGACCTATTTGGAGTGTGGACTTCTACTTGGAGAGGTCCCAGTTCACCTCCTGCCCTGCCGTGGTGCCCTTGAGCAAGGCACCGGACATGCAGCTTGGGATGTGAGGACATGGCTTAGAAAGGGCGTGTCGCCTTCTGTCCTGCCAGTGTTGGCAGGACATGAATTAAAATGTCGAATTCGGACTTCATTTTAAGGACATTTCGGCCAGGGGTGTAGAGCTATATTTGTTTAAGCACCGGATTGGCAAAACAGGAGAGTGTGTGCACCAGTCTGCCTTGATCTATGTATTCATGTCTGTGACTCTCACAGTATCTGCTGCTCGCAGCTGTTTTATAGAAGGAAAACCTCCTTCACTTCATGAAATCTCTGCAGCACCAGGAGGCAGCGTGAGGGTTAACTCAGCCTCTGAGAAGAGGAGCGCGCAGTGCCTTTCACGCACCGCCTTCACTGTGTTTACCTTCAGAATCATTAGAAAGGCTAAAGAGCGGTGTGGCTGATGTGTTTTAACCACACACACCTCTACACACACACACACGATTTAAACGCAGACTTTTGTTCCTCCATGTTACGTTGTTATTGTTTCACTGAGCGGACCCGCACATTTTTTTCAAACGCTCCCCTTTTTGGTCCATCTGCGCGGTTTTGTGCGCTGTGATGATTCGGCTGTATCTTTAGTAATGGATATTAAATGTTGTGAGGAAATCTTTCCACCAATAATTCCAATAAGTAATCCAAAATGTATTCACTTCAGGTTTACGAAAGTAACTGTAATCAGGTTACTAGTTTTTCAAATGTAACGCGAGCTGAATACAGTTACTTGATTTTTGTATTCTGATTACGTAACGCCGTTACATGTATTCCGTTACAACCCAACCCTGGCCACACCCCACTGGGCTGGGCTGGGCCGGAACACTTACAAATGTGGGCCGGTAGGATTTAGGCAAAAATTTAGGCAGAATTTTTTATTTTTTTTTATATACACTTTTTTGGCCCTCCGGCCCACACACAGCGCCGGCCCACCGGGGAAACTCCCGGTATTCCCAATGGCCAGTCCGCCCCTGACACCCACCAAGCGGATCCTCAGAGGCTTAAAGCGTTGGCTTAGCCTCTACAAATAGTCAAAAACTAGCCTTTTTTGGAGTAACACAAGAGGACATTTTTCGTTGCGTTTATCGAACACTGAGAGCGGCTGCTCACCTTCTACCAGACGCCGAGAGGAGGACATCAACACGCCGGCTGCTCAGCTGTTATCAGCCACCTGACACCGAGAGGAGGACGGCTACAACTCGTTTGCTCATCTGCTGCACAGGAAGACGACAGGAGCAACGCGGTGAATGGTGCCGGGAAGCTTTTCGCCGCTTGTCACGGAACTACGTTCATCGAAGGAGTTATGATTTACGGTTTAAATGGCCATAGGAATTAAGTTGTGTGCACACATAAGGGGCGTAATTCCAATGCATTGGTTGTGAAAGGGATGAACAATAAGCGCTTGCATTGTACTGATTGATTGGTGACAATCCGTTTGACTTTAAGACATTCAAATATGGAGGAGCGCGCTGCAGACATACCAGCAGCTGACAGCGCGTCAGCTTCTGGCAAGCTGGATAGCGTGGCCAGCTGTAGTGATGCAAAGCACTAAGTGGGTAGTTAAACTCTCTGCCAAAGCACTTGCAGAAAAACTTGAGAGGTTGCAAAATGTCAGAAAGTCTAAGCTAAGTAAAGCTAGCAAATTAAGAACAAATATAAAAGATTTGATGAAGTGGTGAACATGCTAAGGTTCAAAATGCTCTTGATGGTTATATTGAATTGTGTGTTGAAGCCAGGTCTATGCATTACACTGTAATGGGTTTATTGCCACATGATGAAAGGGAAAGACGTGAAACATGGTTTAAAGCCAAAATGATGTTCAATGATGAATTTATTGTCCAAATCAAGGTGTGGGTTTGTGAAACTGAAGGTACTGGTGATAATAATGATGAAATCAATCCTGATGACAGTGTTTCTAATGTTGGTAAATGTTCAAACAAAAGTGACAGCAGTACAAAGTCAAGTACAACTTCATCTGCACAAATTATAGCAGCAGCAGAAAAGGCTGCAATTGTTGCTCTCATGGCAGGTTTAACTGAGAGGCATGCACTGGAGGAACAAGAGCTACAATTAAAGCGGAGAAAGGAACAGCTTGATTTGGAAACTGAGCTAGCTGTATCTACTGCTAGGCTAGCAGTTTTACAGGGTTCACATTCACGACGTTCCTCTCTTGCACCAACAAATGGAATGAACCCATACCTGGAAAAGGAAAAAAGGAAACTGGCATCGTTAAACATACTTAACCCCCTGGCAAAGGAGTATGATTCCACATCATGGAAAATATCCTCCAGCAAACCAACAAAGATGGACATGGAACCAAAGCAAGCTGAAAGGCAGTTTGCATTTAAGGAAGATGCTTATGTACAAAATCAACATTATCTGGGAACATCACATGGGTTGATAACTGGTGAATCAACTGCATGGGAAAGTCAACAGGAAAATCACCATCAGCAAATCAATGGAATTCCTCCTGAAGGTTTATTCACGATAATGCAAAAGCAAAATGAAATAACAGCTGCACTGGTTCACCAGCAACGTTTACTGTCTCTACCAGCAAGAGACATTCCTATCTTTGATGGAGACCTGTTTCAGTACAAGGCTTTCATTAAAGCATTTGAACAAGGAGTGGAAAACAAAGCCAGCAAAGCCGACTGCTTGTACTATTTAGAACAGTTCACAAAAGGACAGCCACAGGAACTGGTTCGTAGCAACGAACGTGGCTACATTGTGGCAAAGGGACTTTTGCAAGAACATTTTGGGAATGAGTACAAGATCGCTGCTGCTTACATAGGAAAGGCTCTAGCTTGGCCAACAATAACAAAGGCAGAAGACATTAAAGCACTACAAGCCTATGCTTTATTTCTGCGTGGATGTGCTAATGTGATGGAAGAACTTCAGTACATGCAGGAGTTGGATATGCCCTCCAATATGAAAATGGTTGTCTTCAAGTTGCCATACAAACTAAGGGAACAATGGAGAAACAAAGCTCATAACATCATGGAAGCCTCAAACAACAGAGCTCATTTCATTGACCTCGGAGGTATACTACGAAGCAGGATTTTCGCTTAGCGGGCTAACTTCAGGGAAAACTCGGGCTTTCCGGTCCTACGAAGCTGGTTCTCTTTTTAGCGGGCTAGATCTCCATGGTAACTTATGCTGTGCGGCTAACCTGGTCGGGACCAGGTTAGGTTGCAGGCTAAGAGATCAACTCAGTGAAAGCACTGCCTGCTGACCAATCAGAGCTCAGTGTGCGGAGTTTAAAGCGATCAAGTCATATTACAGGAGAAAGGAAATACAGAAAAGCTGCCGTTGCAGGAAAGACGGCCGTCAAAAATCACCGACTGTGTGAACGTGAACATTAATAGATACCACCTCCATCTTCAGAGCAATCTGACTATTATAACATTAGCGTTAAGAAAGCTTACTTGAATATCTGCCACAACATACTGTAAGTAACCGGATCAGAGTAACATTAAGTACAGTCCGCGGCATATCACTTCATAATGTATCATATATCTCCTGATCTGAGTCAGCTGAGCCGTATCTGGCCGTGCAACACTCACAGTGTCACATACTGTATGCAGAAGTATTATTTGAAGCAACACATTAAGTTGACGAAACACTCGAGACAAATGTAATTAAAGTCAGATCGTGTCTTAGACGGGGCAGTGATATCATAAACCTGTTAATGTACGCATTCAAACACTTTTTCTTTTACCAGCTGTATTCACCTTGCAGGTGCAGCTCTGTGGCTTTGATCCTGTATAAAGTGTTTAAGTCATGGATGTTTAAAGTTTAACTTCTTCATATGTCTAATATTATAGTTGACTTTTCATTCAGGAAGTATGACGCTGCGCTGTCATATGCTTCTCCATATTTGTGATTGGTCGAATGCTCCAGATACCACCCCTTTCATGTGAACGCGCACCTAACTAGATAGGACACGGCTGGCTTGAGCGATCCACTTGATAACCCGCGTCGTAGTACCGCTTAGCGAGAGCGCGTATGTTTTGGATTAGGCCAACCGGCTAACTCAAACATATCCAGGTTAGGTTGAACCAGCTTCGTAGTACAGGCCTCTGGTCAAATTCATTGAGAGACATGTACGAGTCCTTTCTGATCCGATCTTTGGAGACATCGAGGATTCAGGACATAAATCAGTTGCTATAAAATCTTCCAACATGTTTCAGCCACATTCAAAGAACAGAATGAAAGGAAGTAGTTTTTCCGCTACAGTATTCCCAATGAGTGAGGTCGGAATTAAAACGACAAATAACTCAAAACCACAGGAGAGCTTGGTGTGTCATTGTTGTGATCACAACACTCACGTTTTTGTAAGCAGTTCAGTAAAAGGAAGCACAGAGACTAAATTCAATTTCTAAAGGAGAAAGGAATTTGCTTTGGATGCACAAACAACGCTTGATCTGTGAGGTTTGTGAAAAGCAACATCCTACTGCGCTCCACATAAATACATCTAATGTGGAATTGGGACAAACCGCTAAATCACAAACCCCCCCTCAGACATGTGGATGTACAGTGGCTGGAAATGATGGCTGCATTCTTTCAATTATTCCAGTGCAGGTCAAGTCCACAAAGGGAAGTGAGATTATACAGACCTATGCATTTTTAGATCCTGGAAGCACAGCCACATTCTGCTCAGAAGATCTCATGCACAGATTAAACATCACAGGAAAAATAACTAATTTTCTTTTGAAGACTATGGGACAGAAAAAGGTCAAAAAGGTCGTTCCAGTTTACTCCTTATTTGGGATGGAGGTATCTGGTCTTGAGGAAAATAACTTTTATTCTCTTCCAGAAGTCCTCACACAGAAGCAAATGCCAGTAACCAAAGAACACATTGCTACAGCCGCAGATGTGAAGAGGTGGAATCATTTGTCAAAAGTTCATATCCCCAGCATAAATGCCAATGTTGACATGTTGATTGGAACCAACGCTCCCAAGATATTGGAACCTTGGGAAATTGTCAACAGTTGTGGAAATGGCCCATACGCTATAAGAACAGTGTTGGGATGGGTCATCAATGGTCCTTCACATGGAAGCAGCAATGGCAGCGATGTTGACATGGAGCTTTCTTCTGTTGTGGTGAATAGGATTTCTATTTCCAAATTGGAGCTCATGCTTAGCAGTCAGTATAATCATGACTTTAATGAAAAGCCCTCAGAGGAAAAGGAGATGTCAAGGGAAGACCAAACATTTATGGAAATCATGAATACATCTGCAACACTACAGGACAACGGGTACAGCCTGAAGTTGCCCCTTAAGACACCTGACATCCTTCTTCCAAACAACTTTGCAGTGGCAAAGCAAAGGCTACATGGATTAAGGAAAATATTTGTGAGTAACCCAATGTTGCATAAGGAATATGCCAGCTTTCTGAATGGAGTAATTGAAAAGGGTTATGCTGAACAGGTACCAACACAGCAGCACTGTGGCAGTGGAAAATTATGGTACATCCCACACCACAGTGTTTACCATCCACGAAAAGGTTCTCTCAGAGTGGTGTTTGACTGTGGTGCCACATTTAAAGGAACATCATTAAACGATGTACTTTATCAAGGTCCCAACCTCACCAGTTCACTGCTTGGAGTTCTCACTCGTTTCAGGCAGGAACCTGTGGCATTCATGGGCGACATACAGGCTATGTTTCACCAGGTCAAAGTCACAGAAGAAGACCGAGATTTCCTTCGTTTTCTCTGGTGGCCAGAGGGACACTTCACCAGAGAGATCCAGGAATACAGAATGACGGTGCATCTGTTTGGGGCTGTCTCTTCTCCCAGTTGCGCTGGCTATGCGCTAAGAAAAACTGCTGACGACAACAAGTCTGACTTTTCTGCTGAGACTGTTGAAGCGGTTAAGCGAAACTTCTATGTGGATGACTGTTTGATGGGTTTTGGCTCAGAGAAGGCAGCAATACAAATGGTTGAAGATCTTAATGCTCTCTGTAAAAGAGGAGGTTTTGTGCTGGAAAAATGGATCAGCAATAGTCGGGCAGTTTTGCAGACAATCGCAGAAGAGCAGAAGGCTAAAGAGCTAAAGGACCTGGATCTGGATAGAGACAATCTTCCTCTTGAGAGAGCTTTGGGACTACTCTGGTGCGTCGAGTCAGATTCCTTTAAATTCAAGATGGAAGTGAAACAGCAGGCTCTAACCAGACCTGGCATGCTATCCACAACAAGCTCGGTGTATGATCCTTTGGGTATTTTGGCACCAGTCACTTTGCCAGCCAAGATAATGCAACAAGAGCTTTGCAGGAGAAGCTGTGGATGGGATGATGCCATTCCACCAGATATCGTACACCAGTGGAGACGGTCGTTGGAGGACATTAAGTTGTTGGCATCACTCAAAGTGGACAGATGTATGAAGCCAAAGGACTTCGGTGAACCCATACACTCTCAACTACATCACTTTGCTGATGCCAGTGAAAATGGCTACGGGACTGTAACTTACATCAGGCTACTGAACTGCAAAGGCGATGTTCATGTTGCTTTCCTATTAGGAAAGGCTAGAGTTACACCCATAAAAATGGTGACCATTCCACGACTGGAACTAACAGCTGCTGTTCTGGCTGCCAGAGTGGATATGATGTTAAAATCAGAGCTTCAACTTCATTTGGATGAGTCTGTGTTTTGGACAGACAATACTTCAGTTCTGAAGTACATTAACAACGAGGACAAGCGTTTCCACACATTTGTGGCAAATAGGATCACAACCATAAGAGAGGTTTCAAGACCATGACCATGGAAGCATGTCGGAACCAAAGACAACCCAGCTGATGCTGCATTGGGAGGAATGAAAATCCCTGACTTTCTGAAGAGCCGCAGTTGGCTTGAGGGTCCCACGTTTCTTGTCAAATCTGAAGAGGAATGGCCTACATATTATGGCGGTGATGTCATATTGGATTTGGTTGACCCAGAAGTCAGAAAAGATACCTCTGTTAATATCATAGTCAATGAATCACTTGATGCAACAGACCAGCTCATGACTTACTTCTCAGACTGGAAAAGGCTCAAAGTGTCGGTGGCCTGGTTTCTCAGGCTGAAGACAATTCTGTTGGAGTTGAGTCGTAAAAGAAAGGATTTGAATCCCTCTGCACAAGCTGGTCAAGTGAAAAGACTTAAACCCAAAGTCAACCAGGAGAGTGATTGATTGATTGATTGATTGAAAAGTTTATTAACAGCTTGTATATTGGGTACAGTACAGTACAGCTCAAAACATACAATTGTTAAGGGGATGCAGACCAGAGAAAGACTTTCGTCTTGTTTACATCAGGGTCCCCCATTTCCAATTCATCATGTAAAGTCACA
Source organism: Gymnodraco acuticeps (assembly GCF_902827175.1). NCBI lineage: Eukaryota > Metazoa > Chordata > Actinopteri > Perciformes > Bathydraconidae > Gymnodraco > Gymnodraco acuticeps. Next base: position 998,601 of record NW_022991760.1, on the reverse strand, counting down.
TCTTGACACCGAAAGATCTCTTGGAAGCTGAGTTGGCTATGACACGCTACGGTCAGCAGCATAGGTTTAAGGATGAAATCACTTCTTTAACATCTGAAACAGGAACAGTGAGCAGACACAGTTCCATCTACAAGCTGGATCCGATTCTGGAAGATGGACTACTAAGTATTGGAGGTTTTTCCTGACAAAGGAGGACTGGAGCGCTCTGTCAAGCTACAGACCAAGACCTACATTATTGTGCGACTTATTACTAAACTATGTTTAGTACAGGAAGTGTAGGATGTGCATTTCTATGTATTGAAAAATGATTTTCACATTTGGCTCCTTAATTGTTTTCAATTGATACCTGTACTATCAATTAGGGGCTGGTGTGTAGGAGCCAATTAACTGTGGGTATAAAGGTAGGAACATATGTGTGTTGGTGAGAGGTTCCGCTGGAAGGCCCATACAGTTTTTGACCACACACGGAGAACACACACACGGAGAACACACACACGGAGAACACACGGCGCACACACACAAACACGGGATTACAAGCAAAGCAAAGGTATTGTGTAAACGGTAATATCGTGTGGTGAATATGGAAAGAAGCAAGTAAAATGGAAACCAGTACAAATGGAAATAAATGGACTGTTTCAAACTGGAAACTTTGTTTCTGACCTTTATTCGGCAGCAAACTTGTGTGCGTCAATTACACCCACCAAGCGGATCCTCAGAGGCTTAAAGCGTTGGCTTAGCCTCTATAATGATCACATGCCAGGCTTTTCACCTGCCGAGAGAATTTACATCTGTTGGGATTACAGCAGTGTATATTCCGCCGCTCGCCGACAACAACACCGCACTCGATCAGCTGTTTGGGATTATCGACAAGACCGAGACTTCACGGCCAGAGGCAGCGTTCATTGTGGCCGGGGATTTTAACACCGCTAACATGAAGAAGGTCCTGCCGAAGTACTACCAACACATCAGCTGCCAGACGCGCAGGGGAAACATACTGGACCATGTTTATTCTCCTTTTCAACATGGATATAAGGCTCTCCCTCGCCCTCACTGCTGCTGCTGCTGCCTGCTTACAAGCGCTGGAGTGAGGAGTCAAACTCAGCTCTGCAAGACTGCTTTGCATCTACGGAGTGGAGTGTGTTTGAGGACAACAACATCAACACACACACGGACATTTGCTACATTGGGAAATGCATCGATGACGTGGTACCGAAGGTTTCTGTACAAACATTCCCGAATCAAAATCCCTGGATAAACGGCGAGGCACTATCGCGTACAGAGCTGGAGATTTGGAGGAGTACAGGAATTCTAGGTATGAACTCCGGAGAGCAATCAGCAGCGCAAAGAGACAATACAAAGACAAGGTGGAATCTGACTTCAAAGGCCGTAACACCCGGAACATGTGGGCGGGACAAAGAACAATTACAGACTACAAAGGAGCAGCGGGGGGTGCTGCGGGAGTGTCTGCGTGCGCATCTCGCCCAGATGAACAGTTTTTTTGTACGATTTGAGAGCAGCCAGGCTGTGGATGCACAGAAGGACAAGGCTCCTGTACTTGATGGCATCCTTGGCCGTGTTCTCAGGGTGTGTGCAGTTCAGCTGGGAAAGGTGTTCACAGACATCTTCAACAGGTCCGTGCTGCAGTCTGTAGTCCCCTCATGTTTAAAACACTCCACCATTGTTCCTGTCCCCAAAAAGACAAAAATCACCAGCCTCAACGACTACCGCCCAGTAGCACTCACTTCCATCATATACCTCATTCCAGAGTTCCCGTTAGCCGGTAATTACCGGACTACGACCGGTAAAATATGCTGAAGACCGGCAAATCTAAATCTCTCCGGTCAAAGTGTCCGTTCAAAATAATTTCCGTTTAGCGCAATACCACATCAGTTGCGCAACTTGCGCCATTTATGTGACAGACAAGAATAGTCAATTATAATGTCTAACCATAGTGTCTAACACGTAATGTGGAGAAAGAGATGTCCTGTGTGGGTTGATTGTGCGTTGATCTGTTGGTAATGCCTCGGGGTTCCGGTGGGCATGTAGACAAATGCATAATGCTGCGCTATACTTTGCGGCATCACCCGGTTGCATAGCGACGCTTATTGTTTAGGTGTCTTTTAATAAGCAGGTAGTCCTATCATTAGCTAGAACTAGCTGGATCTGATCGATATGGACATAAACGCGAGTGAAGTCTAATCTGACGGGAGAGAGATCAGCTGCTGCTGACGAGTCGACACGCAGCTCTGCATGATCACATGCAACGGTGAGCGGACAAAACACACACTTCAGGTTAGAATATCACACGTAGCTATTTTAATGACCTCTCAAATTACCTACACTAGTTATAGATATGTTTTAGTTTGACTGTCGGGTCACTCATTACTGATCCGCGAGCTGCATGATACTGACAGGCTGATACTGTACACTTTTGAATAATGTAGTTAATCTACTATGATTAGTTTGTTTAATATCGAATCATATCAATTTGTTTAAAAGCACAATAAATAACAAAGACATTTGACCGGCACTTTTCTCATTTTGTCCGGAAGATTTCAACTTTAACGGACATGTTGACTGGCGAAAAAATATTCTAACGGGAACTCTGCCTCATTCACACCAACGGTGTTTCAGAGCCGGTTCGGAGTTGGAGCTTGAAAAGCACCGGGTTTTCCTGTTCACACCGCAGCGGAGCAGCCTCTTAGCTCCGGAATCCGGTTCGTTTCAAGCACCAAAAAATTGTCCGGCTGGAGCAAAAGCACTGCATATGTCACGCTTACGTCGAGGCGGGGGTAGGGCCGGGATCAACTCCTGAACAACAACAGAAAGCCGGCGTTTTATCCAGTTTGTACACAACGATGGAGAAACTTAACAAGCAGCAGTGGTCCACTGAAGAGACCAGCTACCTACTGGGAATCTGGTCTTCCGAAGAGGTACAGAGGAAGCTGGAGCACAATCGGCCATTGTTGTTGCTGTCGGTGTGAGCTGTGAGGGGTTTCTGCGCGGTTTGGCTTTATGAAGCAGGCACGCAAACGGTTACGTCATGACGCAAACGATGACGCAGCACCAGTCGGACTCTAGGCGGTGTGAAAAGAGCCGGAGCTAAACCGAAGAACCGGTTCTGAACCCGAAAAGCTCTAGCACGGAGCTTGAACCGGAGTTGCGTTGGTGTGAATGAGGTAAGTATGAAGTGCTTTGAGCGTTTAGTCAAACCCTTCATCACCTCCTCCCTCCCTGACTCTCTGGAACCCCTGCAGTGTGCCTACAGAGCAAACCGGTCCAGAGACGACGCCATAGCCCTCACCATCCACACTGCTCTCACACACCTGGACCAGAGGAACACTTATGTGAGAATGCTGTTCATTGACTACAGTTCAGCATTCAATACCATTGTGCCCTCCAAGCTGGCCATCAAGCTCAGAGACCTCGGGCACAACAGCGCCCTCTGTGACTGGATCCTGAACTTCCTGATGGGCAGGCCCCAGGCAGTGCGGGTGGGAAACATCACATCCTCCACCCTGATCCTCAACACTGGAGCCCCTCAAGGCTGCGTGCTCAGCCCTCTCCTCTACTCCCTGTTCACTCACGACTGCGTGTCCACACACAGCTCCAACACCATCGTGAAGTTTGCTGATGACACGACCGTCATCGGCCAGATCACCGACGGCGACGAGACGGCGTACAGAGAGGAGGTTGAAAACCTGATATCTTGGTGCCAGGATAACAACCTCCATCTCAACGTCAGCAAAACCAAGGAGCTGATTGTGGATTACAGGAAGCAGCAGGCAGAGGGACACGCCCCCATCGCCATCAATGGGACTACGGTGGAGAGAGTCAGCAGCTTCAGGTTCCTCGGGGTCCACATCACTGAGGACCTGACATGGACTCTTCACACCACCACCATCACCAAGAAAGCTTGACAGCGGCTCTTCTTCCTCCGCAGGCTGAGGAGGTTCAACATGGACTCCAGGATACTCTGAAACTTCTACAGGTATATAGAGAGGATCCTGACTGGCTGCATCACGGCCTGGTACGGCAGCTGCACCGCCCTCAACCATAAGGCTTTACAGAGGGTGGTGAAAACTGCACAGAACATCAACAGGACGGAGCTGCCATCCATGGAGGACCTTTACTCCCAGCGCCTCAGGAAGAAATCCCTACGGATTATAAAATACTTTATTATTTAAGTCGCTTCAGCTGATTCGAAATGCTGCAGCTCGTGTACTAACCACAGTTAGGAAAAGGGACCACATTACTCCTGTTCTGGCTGCCTTACACTGGCTCCCTATAGAACACAGGATATAATTTTAAATGATTCTTCTCGCCTACAAAGCCCTTAATGGGCAGGCGCCATCTTACCTAAAATAACTCATTATACCCTACTGTCCTACTAGGGCATTGCGTTCCAAGAATGCAGGGTTGTTGGTTGTTCCTAGAGTCTCTAAAAGTACAATGGGAGCCAGAGCCTTTTCTTATCAAGCTCCACATTTGTGGAATCAGCTTCCAGTTTGTGTTCGGGCGGCAGACACCCTATCCGTTTTTAAGAGTGCGCTTAAGACCTTCCTTTTTGATAAAGCTTATAGTTAGGGCTGATTAGATTCAGCCCCTAGTTTTGCTGATATAGGCTTAGTTTGTCGGGGGACATCTTACTTCTTCCTTCTCTCTGTCTATACCTGTGTACTCTCATGTTCCGATTAACCCAGCTTCCCCAAATTTCTTTCTTTTTGGTGTCTGTATACGCCGGGATCCGGAGTCATGGATGATCCTGCGTTCCTGTGTCCTGGATCGCGGGCCCTGGATCTTGAGTCGTGGCTGTGGTCCTGGATCATAGGTCCTGGATGGATATCCTCGTGGATTCATCTTCCTATTATACACACATGCATTTCCAAACATTTGGATTACCTATGTTGCAAATGTATTGTCTTTTCAATTTACACACGGCATCTATTGCACGTCTGTCCGTCCTGGGAGAGGGATCCCTCCTCTGTTGCTCTCCCTGAGGTTTCTCCCATTTTTCCCTTTAAACTGTGGGTTTTCTCTGGAAGTTTTTCCTTGTACGATGTGAGGGTCTAAGGACAGAGGGTGTCGTATTGTCATACTGATATTCTGTACAAACTGTGAAGACCACTGAGACAAATGTAACATTTGTGATATTGGGCTATATAAATAAACATTGATTGATTGATTGACCAGTGTGCCTTTCAGGCGGCGGCGAATAACATCGCGCTGCTCTCCAACTCGGTGGTGACGCTGGTGCTCACTCTGTGCGCCTCCCAGGTGAGGATTTCCACGTGGGTGACACAGATCCAGCGCCACCTCTGGCTGCAGCAGGCGTCTGTTACGGAGACGGCCAGAAAAGTGCTACTGGACGCTCCAATCAGCCCGGTAGGGCTGTTCGGACCCCAGTTCCACGCCATGGTGGAGTCCATGAAGACGGCCGCGGAACAGCCTGCTGAGCACCCACAGCGGCACCAACGCCCGCAGCAGTCGCGGCGTCCACACCGGCAGCAGAGGCCGCAAGCGGAGAGACGCCCACAGCAACCGCCTCGGCGTCAGGCTCGCCCTTCGGCGGCTGCAGGGGCTCCGTCCTCGAAATGCTTCTCCTTCCACATACTTTTAGCTAGAGACTTCATTCCAACTTTAAAATGATCACAAGACCTTCAGCTATGAACATGTTTCATATCTTTTACGGTTTTTGACTTATTAACGTTTCAGTTTTGGTAAATGTACAGGCTGTTTTAGATGTTAGAGTGCGTGACATCATCACTTAGGGTGGGGAACCTTTTTCCTCTCAAGGGCCATTTTAATTGTTTCCACATCCTCCGAGGGTCGTAGAAATTATTCATCTCTGCTTAAAAATACTAAAATCACAGCCCATTCATTTCGCCTTTCTTTCATGCTGTGCAAAGAAAAAGCATCCTCTTAATCCAGATATTTTACCATGACTCGCACATGCATGCACGTGCACGGTGTGGCATGACCACCAAAACAGACAAGATGTATTTAGTTTCCTATCCATGTGAACATGATTTAAGTGTGGGGGGGGGGGGGGGACCTAACGTCCTCTAGGGGGGTCCGGGGGCATGCTCCCCCGGGAAGATTTTTTTTAAAAATGTTGACGCTAAAAGCATCAATCTGGTGCACTTTGAGAGCAACATGAGGAGATCTATGGATACATCTATCAACACCCATATGAGACAGAACTGTAAGTAGATTTCTTTTTTTTAATGGATATTTTACAAACCACTCCCCTTTCTAACTGTATTCTTGTTTATTAATAACAACTTTTTTTTGTGAGTGACATCATCTAATCAGAGCAGACACCATGGAAACCTTTGATCTCTGGAAACACACAGGTGTTATGATTAGGTGCTCAGGAACAGAAACAAACACTGACAGCCTGGACTTTAACATACTGTGTCAGCCTATTATTTTCTGTCTGATGGAGACTTCATACTGACTTCAACAGGCTCCACATATTTTATACATTATTGGTGACGTATGGTTTTAGTCGAAAAGTTTGCAGTCAACATTTTTCAGTTTATCTGTGTTTTGAAGCCTGTGACACAAGATTTTCATCGACATAACTACACTGTAGCTATGTTCGTTTGACAAATAAAGAACCTTGAACCTTGGATCGGTCCCATACCAGAGGAGTTCTTCCACATCAGCTTTTGTATCAAGAGTTTGATAGTAAAATACTTCAAGGAACTGCCGGTTTTATCAAAGGTGTGGCAGCCTTTAAGGTCATTTTCTGACTCTTTGTAGTTGTTTTGGTCTTTTGTAGTCATTTTGTGTCTCTTTCTGAATATTCCATTCATCATCAATAATCCATCATGGACGCAACAAAGACATCTTAACAGCCTTGTGTATGCTAGATGTGTAAAAACATATATTTTGCTAATATGCTTGCTATCAACTTTGAAAGGGTATAATATAAAATTGTCAAATCGACATATTGTTTTCTGCTGAACCCAAGTGGCCAAAAAGTATAAGGAAACTTAAGAAAGCTTGCAGCCAGAAATGCGCAAAAGCTGATAAACCAGCTTAGAGAACAGCCTTTCGGGAGCTGCGGGCTACATGTTCCTGTACAATGTGCAATAAGATTACTTTTGATTACAATTGTATACCTCTGCCTCAGTATCACAAAAGAGTATATTGAATAAGCTAAACTAATAGCAGTGAATTGATACCACCTTATAAGACACTAATAACACATTATATCCCAATATTAATTATTTCACCTCCTCTCAAATAAGTCTGAACTGTCTTTTTGTGTCTGCCAAAACACAGCAGCCAAAAATAGGCCTGAGCATGCAGACCCTCATTTTCATTTCATGTGTTGGTGCTGGTCATCCTCCACTTGTTTTACCATACATCAGGAGCAACAGGGCTGTAGCGGGTTGCTAGTAAGGAAATAACTCTGCTGGAAACATTGCAGATGTCAGGCAGGATATCAGAGTGTGCTGATTGTTATCAACTTGGTAAAAATGTAATTGGTGATAAATGCCACACTGCAGAGCAGAGAAGACGCTCGGAGAAAGGTCACTGATTGAAATGCTTGCAGTTCTGTAAATAAATAATGTGAGGAGGAGTGGCATTGCTGTGTGGGGGCCTTCTTCATGATAGACACCAGCTGGTTTTGGACAGCAGAATTTCTTCCTTTTTAAGACTGAAGAATGATATACCGTGCCATTTAAAAAAGAATTCATACGGGCCTAATGAGGCTTTTTCCTTTGTCCTGCAATTGTAATAAATTCTCACATACTAAATGATGAAGCACACACATGGCAAACAAGCTACACGATTCAACAGGATTAAAGCCACATGCAGCCCACATCACCACCTTCACACAAAAAAGCCATTTGTGTTTTGAGGGATTTCCCTTTCCTGTAGTTTGTTATATATAGTAGGTGTTAGTTCATGTAAATGGTCTGCAAAGGCTAACATCCCTGTGTTCCCTGCAGAGGGAGTTTATCTCCCCCCCTGCCTGAGACACCTCCATTGGACTCCTTTGTTTACTTCAGTCATGCTTCTATTGGATAGGAATCCAACACATTGTGTGTGATATGCTAAGGAGCGGGATATGTCTTACACCTCCTTAGGTGGTAGAGGTGTAACGGTATCCGTATTCGTCACGGTTCGGCACACTCAGTCACACCACGAATACGCACTTTTTTTACGAGTGGGAAAAAAGTCTGTCATTCAGGGCAGTATCCACTACACTATTTATAATCCAGGGGGCGGTATTGCGCCTAAAAGCTGTTTGCCAGCCGCCCTTAAACAACAAATGAAGAACAAGAAGAAACACAACAACAAAACGAACAAAATACAAGAAGAAGAAAAGTTAGTATGGCGATTTCAGATAACACACAGGAGCTAGAACCCACCTGCTTCTTTTAAATCAGCTGTGTGGGAACATTTCGGGTTCCCTGTGGACTACAATAACGATGAAGTGTGCGAGTGGTGGATCGGACGAGTGGTGGATCGGACGAGGACGGTGTGTCGGCGTTGTTCTACAGCGGTGCGGTATGCTAATGGTAACACACGCCAAACATGCTAAATCATATCAGAAGGCATCACCCAGATTTGCCAATCACCGGAGCCCGGCAAAAGACAGCAGCAGTTCAACAGCTGATCCCTGCTGTTTTTAATAAGCCAATAGACATGAAAGCCGTGAGACCAAAATAAATAACGGAAGCTTTTGGCATATGTTTTTCAACGACTTTGCGCTCTTGAAACACTTTCTTATTATTTATGATGTAATATTTTCAAGATATTCTTTTTAGTTTTACAGCTTGATGAAACCTTTTTGTTTGACATCAGCCATTGTAGATAATATGGCCATCTGAGTGTGTGTGTTACTGTTTGTGGTTTGTTTTTAACTGTTTAATACAGTTAATTATTCTAAATGTCAGAGTTCTTTATTTTTAAACTGAAACTTGCACTACTGTTCAAACATAAATAACAACAAACCTGGAATTATGCATTTGGGACTTCTTTTTTGCTTTTTCTTGTTGTACCGAACCCGTACCGAACCGTGACCCTCAAACCGAGGTACGAACCGAACCGTGACTTCTGTGAACCGTTACACCCCTATTAGGTGGTTGACCAATCACAACAGAGCCGGCCAGCTAACCAATCAGGCTCTGGTTTCAGACAGAGGGTGAAAAGAGGTGCTGCAGCACAGGCAGTGTGAGAAAAATAAAGAGCTTTTTGAACATTAAAGCACGGAGACATGTCACAGTAGAGACACTACATACTGATATGAAGCTGAAAATAAGCAGAGTATCTTCTCTTTGAAATGTACCCAAATGAAACCTGCACACAGAACAGACCATGTTCAAAACCCCCAGACAAACCCAGCACTGGTTACACAATCTGCATGACTGAGCAGCTTACTTAACCTTATTCTATCAGTCACTTAGGTAGAAGCATGTGAAGTGGCCACCAGAGTGATGAGATATTGACACAAATGTGCTACTTTCGAGTTAAATAAACGTGTTCTGATTTAATACTGAATCTCTAGTCATATCCCGTGGCAATAAGTGATAGAATAAATTAATTATACTGCAAACACAGTTGAGTTTTGAATTTTTGTTTATACAGGGGCACACTCGGAATTTGGGGGCCCAAGGCAAACCTGTAGGTTCCCTTAAAGAAGTGGTTCTCAAACTTTTGGTAGGCCAAGCATAAAATTGTCAAATTTATTTAAATAACGTCAAGTTCTACATCTTATAAAAATCACATCAGTCAATAATAACAAATAAAATCAATAATCAGACAATAATAACAAATAACATCAATAACAAATAACATCAGTTCAAAATAGAGAAAATCAATACATTCAGGAAATACATTCAGCAATGCAAATGACCAATTGAATGCACGAGTCTCATCACTGGATTATTAGTGACTGCAGTGCAATGAGTACTGCTACTCTCAAGTCATGCTCAACGTTGAAATGGGAGTGTTTCACATTTGTATATGAGTGCGTTTCACATGTGTGTATGAGAGTGTTTCGTGTGTGTGAGAGCATTTCATTGCGTCCATTCGCGACATATTGTGTGTGTGTGTGTGTGTGTGTGTGTGTGTGTGTGTGTGTGTGTGTGTGTGTGTGTGTGTGTGTGTGTGTGTGTGTGTGGCAGGAATATTACTGATGTTTAAATGTTTTCGTATCTGATTTGATCAGAGTCTAGCCAATCCTATTGACCTTAAATTAATAATTAATAATAATTAGTAGTAAGTTATATTAGTATAATTAGTAATAATTGGTTAATTTATTATTTGATTAACCATTAATGCTTCTTATTCATGTCCAGGTCATATACATTAATACAGTTATTATGTCATAGGAATTTGTGTAACTGGAAAGGTGTGAGAGAAATTTCATTTGAAATGTCAATAAGATCATTCACTTGGTTAATAATTATAGGCTGTGAAACAGGTATTAAACTGCAATTTATGTCTGCTTAAAAAGTTTTTTAAAAGTCTTAACAATTGAGTCAAGATTGAGTACAATATTGGAGTGGTGCAGGAATGAGTCCTAAAAACCTAAAGCTCTACCACTTGTGAATGTTTGAAGCATGTACCTGTCTTAATACGGGGTTGCTAACATGTGGCTGAATGAGACAACTTGACATCTTCATGCTGAACATTAGCCGCGTTAAGTATTGCGGTGGTTATGCACAACCAGAGAACTGTGATGAAGTTCTCTTTTAGCTTAACGTTCAAAATCAAATGTTAAGCTAAAATGAGTGCATTTCATGATGTGTATGTGAGAGATTTTTACATATGTTTATAAATTATTTTGGTTTCAGTTGTGTGTGTGTGTGAGCAGGCTCGGATTGGCCATTGGGAGATTCGGGACTTTTCCCAGTGGGCTGCTGCCTTTGGTGGGCCGCTGGCTCTGACATAGGTGGGCGGTGGACTTTCACAGCGCCGCTGTAAACCTACAGCACCCATTGACTAGAGTGGCTGCGATCAATGTGAACGCCGCGGCGCGGCCATAACTTGGCGCCGTAATGTGGCGCAGACGGACCCAGTGGAATCCCGGGGTTAGAACCCTGCTCGGACTGCCATCTAGTGGCTGTTGCTTGCTTTTATGTAATGCCATATATGCAAAAATAAGTTAGTATTTAAGCTCTGCAGGTTCATTCATCTCATATCATGTTTTACTTATTAGTTAGAAACCATAAATAAGATCTGTGATAAACAAAGGCTTACATTTTAAGCTTAAGCCTTTGTTCCATAACATAACATACATAAGTCACCTGTGAATTTTAAACTTTTTAAAAGGTGTTTAATAAGAAGAGCCAAAATGAGTCATGTGTTTGTGATGTAGTTCCTTTTCAGTCAAAAGTTTATTTTTTACTTTTGAAGATTGCATCTACTTTAAAGTGGACCTATTATGCTATATTGAAAAAATATATTGCAGGGCCATACCTATACAAAACATGTCTGTGAAGTGTTTTGCTTAAAATACCAAACGGATCACCCATTGTAGCCATGCCTCATACTGCTCATACCCCTCTTTTGCAGCCCTGTTAGAGAAACACGGATTTTGGGTCCTTAGCTTTAAAAAAAAAAAAAAAGGAGGCGGAGCTAATGCCTGATCAGAATTATACCGGAGATAATAATTAATAATATATAATTCTGCTGTGATAAAACGCCATCCTGTTCTAAACCACATCAAAGATTATTTCTGAAACAGTATGGAGCTCAAATGCTTTTTCTCTTGCGGGTTTACCACAAGGTGAGTTCCTTTTTTTATTTCCTGCTTTTTGAAACACATGTGCTCTACAGCAGCGGTAATCAAAGTGTGAGACGCGCCTCCCCTGGGGGGCGCCAGAGAGCTTCAGGGGAGGCGCAGCGTGAGAAAAAAATTACGAGAAACAGTGAAATCTAGCTAGTTAACTTCAGCTAACTTCAGCTAACTTTATGCGAGCGGCAACATGGATCGATTTTTAGTGAAGTTACCTAAAGTGAAAGAGGAGACAGCGTCTGGCAGAAAACGTCAGCTTTGTTTTTGAAATAAAAGTTGTGGCTCATCGGACATTTATGAGAAAAAATCCCTAATGTCCGAATGCAAGTGAATGCAGCACAATGTAACCCCTCCCCCGGCCCTGGCGCGAGCGAGGAAATGTGATTGGCGGCGATTTCATTTGAACGGGATGGCGCATTCGGACCCCCCAAGTAGACGGAAGGAATGAGGTATTTGCGGTCTGCAATGACAGAGAAGAGACTGTCAAGTTTGGCTGTACTCAGCATTGAATCAAAACGCACTAAAGCTTTAGATCTTAATAATTTTGTGAGGCGTTTTGCTGATCAAGATGGTAATCGCCGCATTTAGCTGTTATAGGCATGCCAACTTGTACTCTGCTCACGGATGACTCGATGAGCATAACAAACTGTTAAGATGATGACCTTACGTGTGTAAATATATTTTTTTCTTTATGGGGGTCTGCCCTCAAAAAACAGTTTTAAGTCCTGAGAAAGTCAAATAAGACGGTGTGTAAAACTACACTGCCCAGCCAAAAGAAAGTAACCACTTTGTTTTAACTAGGCCAGTAGGTAAGGGCTTTCCACTGGATAATAATATCCCTGCATTATAGCAACAACAACAACAATAATAATAATAATAATAGCAATAATAATTGGGAGGGGGGGCACGGCTGTTCTTATGTTCTCTGAGGGGAGGCTCACCTTCCCACACTTTGAAAACCCCTGCTCTACCGTACAGGTTAGCTCTGAGTGTTAGCGAGGCTTGCTAATGTAAACAAAGACGAGATTACGTCCAAAACACGTCAGGCATTGATTCTGATAGCAACTTTCTGTGGGTACGCTGCCGATTTGATGTCATATCGGCAGCAAATCTGTATCCGCTCGTTGTACACCCGTTTTTAAAAGATATGGGTACGGAGGAAAAGAGAGGGTTTTATTTTCTGACGCTACGTGAGTTCCCAGACGAACCGGGGACACATATTTATGTACAAAAGACATCACAACGTGCATTTTGCATGATAGGTCCCCTTTAACCTGTTAAACCCCATCCCTGTTTTTCAGGTCTCAGGCTTGAAAATGACATTTCCAGAACAATTGACCATAACTACACTTCTAAAAGGGGAAAATTAATAATCTTTTTTCTCAAAGTAATGATAAACCTGTGAGTTGGATGTAGAACAGTCAGAATCAATATAGATGTTTTTTATTTTAAAGAAAATTCAGATTGAACATAGTAACTGTAAATTATAGTGTCCGTCCAAATGTTCTTTTTTACTTATAGTGAAAACTACCCTTGGATGATGGGTTAGTAGACTAAAAGCTTTAGGAATCCAAAGTACAACATATAATAAGTACCCTGTATCAAGATTGATCCAAAACAAGTGACATTTGACCCAACACACTCTCACTCCCTAAACGTCCAGGAGCGATGCTTGGTCAGGGTCCCGTGGCGTGCAGTTGGGACGCGCCGAGGCTCCTTCAGCTTCATAAATGGACGCAAAGAGCTTTTAACTGATTGCAATGTATTCCCATCGGCGGCGGTATTTGACACTCAGGGAAGCACCGCATCCATTGATGTCGGCGGCTGTTAAAGGCAATGTGAGCGTCCATTCCCATTGGATAACCGAGAATTGTACACCCGGAAGTAAGTATTCTCCTTACTGTCGATTGATTTGAGCAGGGCCGGCCCTAGAATTTTGGGGGCCCTAAGCGAGCTTTGGCTTGGGGTCCCCCCTCACTCTAGCACGTTCTCACTACACACAACACGGAACCAACTTTTGTCTTATGATGTTAGTATAAGCACACATATTGTATAAATAAGCATGTAAACACCGTGGACCTAACCTCCTCTAGGGGGTTCCGGGGGCATGCTCCCCCGGGAAGATTTTTTTTTAAATATTGAAGTTAACACTAGAACCGCCATCGGGTCAATTTGACCCACAGCTGTTTTTTTATTGTATGTAACTTTTTTTCAATAAAATATTAAAGTCTCCCAGTCCGTGACTTTTCCTGAAAGTGTGTTATGTAGCACCCTCTGTTGTTAACAATTGTCAATATTCATATTGTCAGATTGAAGAAATCGCCCAAAAAATTGCCATTTATACCTATTTCCGCCAGCGGGTCATATTGACCCCACCCCTTTTCGCGCTATTGATTTTGCGTGTAAACATAAACATGACGTGTTTCAATAGCAACGCCTTCTGTCTACTGCGGTTCCTTATATATTGAGAGATAGATTGAGAGAGAGAGATAGATAGATAGATAGCGACAGTCTGTAGTGAAGGAGCGCGGTCCCGCTCACGGGAAACTGCTCGTGCTGCACTCCGCAGCAAACAGCTGTTTGCTTTTCACCCGACAACCGCCTCACGAAACGCTATATTGTAGCGTTAATAAACGAAACAATTTAACAAAATTGCTTGTCAAAATACCAATATCACAGGACCATTTTTTTTTTTTTAAAGCAATATTTTTAGTGGCCCAAGCGGGCAAGTTGAAAGTACGTTATGCTGGCCGGGGTGTCTAAATAGTGCTTCCGGGCCAGCGGGCCATTTATAATGTCGAGCCCTGTATATCATATGAAAAGCCGAGACTCCACAGATTCTATTGGTATACGTTTCATCCCTGTGCGATCAAAACTCACTGTTCAATAAAAGAACATTTTACCTTGAAAATCAATGCATTCTAATTGCGGGTCAATTTATTCTAGCGTAAATTACATGCCAGTGTTTTATCTTTGTATTACTTATATTTTTATACTTTATTTGCTATGAGTTATATCTGAAGCAAATTATGTTTCTGAAGATGTGTAGTCAATTCCACCCTTCAATGTAGCATAAATGTGAACTCTCATTACAGGAACAATACCGGAAACAGACATAGGAAAGATCCTCAGCTCGCAATGCACATTTTTAAAGATATTACTGATTTTCTTTGAATATAAGAATGTAAATACTGAGTTGAGAGAATAGTCAGGGGATTTGGGTGATGGGAGACACATCTATGGAATCACAATTTCAATAGCTTACCATTAAATGACGGATATACCTTTCTGTCTGTGATGTTTTACAAATCAGATATTAATGTGTAGAAGTAAAACATGAGAAATAGTATAGCAATATCCTGTATGTAAAAACATGAATAAAACTAAATATCTTCAGGTGTTATACATACATAAGTGTCCTACACTAATAATACAAAGTTATTATTAGTATGCTGTGTGTACCTTGTGTGTTAAAGCACGTTATTGAATTATTTTTGTTGAATAATGTTATTTGATGAAACAAATATTAAGAGTACATACTTTCATAGGGGGAAAGTAGAAGGTCAATGATAAAAATATAGAATATAAAAAATACAATAAAACAGTTAAGTGCTGGATGTACAAAGATATTAAAATGAGGATGTGCAAAACAGACAAACTTATTAACCTTTATTAACACATTAAAGAATACTTTAGGTTAAGGTCTTCTTTCAAATTAGAAAAAAGCTTTGGGGGTATCTATCTACAGATAAATATTAAGCCTGACAACGTACTTAACGTCTAATATATTGCTTTCCTGCAATGTTAACTATGTTGAAGCACTTATTTTAACTGATATTGTACACATTAATTATACTCTTATGTATGTAGATAGTATAATAAATGTGCAGAATTTGACAGTTTAATGGTGGAGGTACACACATATTGATAGATATCTTGTAATGCACTGTTGAGGAACCTGTGACCCAAGTTTTTCATTCATTGCATAACTACACCGTAGTTGTGTATATGATATGTCAATAAACCTTAGAAAATCTTGAAATCTTGAAAGGGATGTGCAAAATAGCAATTATATACAGTTTTTAATTAACCATTAGTAGAGAATAACGAGTAATGAATATACTTTATAGAGATTTGCAGATAAATGTTTAGTCTTCTCAAGCACCAACAATCAAATATCTCTCCTGATTGTTGGCACTTGACAATCACTTTTCCCTGCATTTTACTCAGGTGTAACTGAAGTCTGATTTAAGGGTTGTTTATATTTCACATCATTAATCAGAATCTGCAAAGTAACTAAAATAAATGTAGTGGAATAAAAATACCAGGTTAGCCTCTGAATTATAGTGGAGTAGAATGACAAAGTAACAATGAGCTGTCATGTGGGTATATTAATGCTGCCCATTATGGATACAAGCGATTTTCACCCATTTAGTAATTACACGTTTTAAATGTGTACACACCAATTTGTTTCCTATCGCCTAAACCTCCAGGGCTGTACACAGTTTAACACTGTCAACTTCTAATTTTGGGAAAAACGAAAACGTCTTTCAAAACTACAATTCCCAGTAGAGACGTGCCATAGAGAACATAGGGACGGGTGGCGCAGTGGTCTGTGCATCTGATCATCAGATCAAGGGGGGTGCTGGGGAACTCCAGTTCGAAACCCGCTCCTGCCGCCACTGCGTCAGGCCGTTGTGTCCTTGGGCAAGACACTTCACCTAGATTTGTCCACAGTACATGTACATGTACATGTGTAAAAGCGCCTCGATGACTTCGAGGCGTGAAGATGGACGGTGTGGCGCTGTGCAATGATCATCAGATCAAGGGGTGAAACCCGACGCTGCTGCGTCTGTAAAGCCGTTGTGTCCTTGGGCAAGACACTTCACCTGAACTTGCTCCTGTGGGTATTGTCCATAGTATACAGTATTGCATGTATACAAAAATATGTGTAATGTGTATTTGTAAAGCGCTTTGAGCATCTGGAAAAGCGCTATAATAAATGTAAGGAATTATTATTATTATTAACATGTTGCGAAACACAATAGCCAGCATGTGTAGTTCTGGGGGGGCGTTCAAGTCCAGTTTTGAATAGTCTGCCGTGGTTTCGTTCCATTTCAAAGAGCTTGACGCTCGGCGTAACCTTGGCGCACTGCCACTCCAACATCCAATCCCAGAGCTTGAAGATTAATCACAGGGTTTGTCGCAAAGCGGACAGGTGTCATCACAACAATAGCTGGGGATTGTGTAGTCTCTTTTGGCGCTCCACATTTCAGAGAAAACAAGTTGTTTCTCAGAATTGAAGGGGAAAAACACAAAAGCATTGTACACAATTTAAACCTATCAATGTCATTTAATTAACAAAGGTAATCTGGTGTTTTTGAGTTGATGAGTAGTGGATATATCACTGTCAAATCAATCGACAGTAAGGAGAATACTTACTTCCGGGTGTACAATTCTCCATTATCCAATGGGAATGGACGCTCACATTGCCTTTAAGAGCTGCTGACATAAACGGATGCGGTGCTTCCATGAGCGTCAAATACCTCCGCCGATGGGAATACATTGCAATCAGTTGAAAGCTCTTTGCGTCCGTTTATGAAGCTGAAGGAGCCTCGGCGCGTCCCAACTGCACGCCACGGGACCCTGACCAAGCGTCGCTCCTGGACGTTTAGGGAGTGAGAGTGTGTTGTTTTTAGAGAGGTTTAGCAAAAAAAACTCCACCTCTGGGGTGATTTGGGTGGAAATGGGCGTTTTTGCCGTTTCTCTGGAACCCATTGGTCGATTTTGATGATTGACATCTCTTTTTAACCGTTAGAGCCCATAGAATCGAAGGGGAATTTCCACATACACGCCAACGTTACCAAAAAAAAGTGGGGGCTTTGCGCATGCAGTTTTACGAAAGTGATCTCACGCTCTGAAATCTGAAAACGGAAAAGTAGGTTTATTGCTTATGGATTATCAGAAATCATTTCAAAGTGACACAGACACATTGGATTAACCTATGGATTTAAACTTCAGCAGCGTTTTTATCGTTTTAATGCCATTGAAGACAACTTTTGATCAGACAACAACAAAGGTAAGACATAATGCCGTTTTTGCTACCTAGCACCACGTGTTATGATGTCTGTTTTTGTTTATTATGTCGCGAGTTCTTATCATAGAGTGATGATCTAGATACCTATCGAGTCTGTGTATTCTCACGATGCTAATCAATGGGTTGGATTTGCAGTTACGATAAGTAATAAGTGTGTTATACCGTGTTTTCTGTGCAACCGCCGTTAAAAAAATAAAATAATGATCAGTTAGCTGAGTTTCTTCCCATTACATGGATATAAAACATTCATAGTTTATTAAATAAAGCCCTCAGACGCTGTTTCCTGCAGATGATGCGTTTTTCCGCCCGGGGGCGGGTCGATGGGGTTCAACAGGTTAAACATAAAAGTTAAGGTAGAGTGGTTAAATGTGGAGATCATCCTGCTGAACAAAAAGTTTAAGTATCATAAACTATTGTTAGCCAAAGAGCTTATTTTCAGCAATAATCCAAAATCCAACAAAATACTCCCATTAGCTTTTTGTCGAGTGAACCAATGCAATGCTGACTTCTGAGTCGTCCTTTAAAATGTGTATACATGTAGCACTTTTTTTTTTAAAAGTTGGTTGTGGTTTTCAAACTTTACAGTTCTTGATCCCCATCAATCATTATGCACATTAGAGGAGCTACAGTTTGTGTCAATGGCTAACACACTTAGCCATGGTGGCTGGTGCATTTTTCTCCAGGGAGGGCTCTACCAAAATATAAGCAAACTTATAAACAAACTCAAAACATATGTCATATTACAACGCAGGGCTAGCTCAAAGGCACACAGCACTTGATAAAGTATATTATTTTAGTGCCTGTTTTTGTCAACCTCCTTATTATGCTTACTGATCCCTATCCTGTAGCCCTCATTGGACAGCTGTGTTTACTTTTCTGAACATGGCTAGTCGCATAGCATCATCCATGTGGACTCTAGTTTGAAGTTGTAACACATTGAAGAGGCGCAGACTGCACATGCACCACTTATAACAAGAGTCGATGGGCAAAGATTTCTGCGCCCCAAGCAGGAAACACGTGACTTATCAGTAACTTTAGACATTGTCAACAAAAAAAGTATCGATATTTTATTGTAGATTATACGTTTAACTGACACCAACTATATAATATGTACCTTGTTCATTAAAAAAAGAGTAAAAATTAGAGTTAAAATTAAAGTATTTTTTAATGACAATCTAGAATGTGGGAAGAGGTGGGGCGGCGCCCCTAGCGCCGCAATGGGCCAGCCGCCACTGGTGGTCAGTGTTGGGCAAGTTACTTCCAAAATGTAATACGGTACATATGACTTATTACGGTCTTTTTTAAGTAATAAGTTACATTACAATATTACTGTCTCTGAAATGTAATGAGGTACACTACTTTTATATTACTTTTGAGTTACTTTACCAAAATAACCGCAAAAGAATGGCTAGGTATTTTAAATGCTAAAATGTAGTTTAGTGCAGCTCATTATACGTCCAGTGAAGGGCGATGTGGTATAGCATAACAACTGTGTAGGCCATTAAGGCTACTAACGACTTTTATTACACGGCTTGGTCAGGGTTCGAGTTATAAACTGAGCTCTATGTCTTTAAAACTAATGTGCACGCACGCACACACTCAAACACACACAGCAGCAGCCCTCTACTTGCTACAAACTTAAATATGAAAAGGTTTAACTGCGCACACACACATCATCTCGGCTCACGCTGCACGCTCACAGGCATAGATTGCGCAATATTGTATTGCGCACCTTGGAGGTGCAGTGCAGGCATATTGTCATTCAAGCAGCGTTTCCGCCAGGGGGGCGTCTTGCCGTCATTTGACACCCTGAACTCGAGCCGAGGGCGTCCAAAAATGTATAATTCGAGAGAAGATCGAGAGTTTTTATCGCTTGAAATAACGAAAAGAAAAAAGGACAAGGACATCCCGCTGTTGGAGGGGCAAAGGAGTCTGGTGGGATTCTTTTCGGAGTATTGAAGATCGTTTCCCCGACATCGGCGGTGCCTGCTACAGGACAACACGGAACGCACGAGATTTTAGCCGTGCTAGTTGAGCACGCGCGTGACCTGCGAGCACCAGAGTCTCGCAGCGGGTAAACTGAGGCTCCGTGGTAAACTGTGGTAACATGAAGAGCTGTTTGGGAGCCGAAAGAGCTGGCGCTTTAAGAGAGCCGAGCCAAATGATCCGGCTCACTAACGTAATAAAGACAGTATCTATAAGGGACGGCTCAAGTCAAAATTCAAGCCCCCTTTTGGAAAACATATTTTTCTTTAGGCTGATCAGGGAATCTTGATGAGCCCGAAGGGTAAACACCAGGCTTACTAATCTACCCGCACAATTTTTCTCTGGTGTCGGAATGTCTCGCGCTGTTAGTGAATTCTTAAAAAACAAAACACCACTTAATTTCAGGTTAAAATGTGTTGTAAAGGCATTACTGAGAATTGTAACGGGTAGTATATTACACAAATGTCATTAGTAATGCGTTAGTTATTACATTACTTAGTTACAGCAAAAGGCAATACATTACTGTAACTCCGTTACTTTTGTAACGCGTTACACCCAGAGATGGGGTCGTTACTAAAAAAAAAATATATATACATATTACTTTACTCGTTACTTTACTCGCAGGGCCGGCCCGCCCCTCCCTGCAGGCAGATCACGCAGACTGCTAAAGTTTCAAATGTTCTCTTTAGTTCAGTTTCCATTGTCGCATAAGACTGATCCAGATAGATTCTGAATGTTTTCCTATCTGACCGTGGCTGTCCTCTGTCTCCTGTTATCTGTATTTTGCGCAGTATATCTCTGCTAACGCTGTTGCGTCGGCGTGTTCTCCTGCGTGTTGGCCATGTGTTGCACTGGAACCAGACTGGAGCACACCGCAAAGACTTCAGCCGAGCACGTACGAACTGCGCATGCGGTGGCAATAACTCCCCTTACCAGCAGGCGGCGGTAGTGTGTATTCGTCATTCAAAACAGGCAACAACCAGAAAACAGAGCAGAAGAACAGAATACGTGATATAAACAAACAACAAATAGCTGTGCGTTAGCTTCACCTTAGCATGTGTTCTTTGCAGGTGTTTGTTGAGGTTTGATTATGACTGATTTTAGTAAGTAACGAAGTAATATTATTACAGTAACGCATTACTTTGTAACGCGTTACATCCAACTCTGGTTACACCCAACACTGCTGGTGGTTGCCACTCAGAGTTTTCAACTACTTTCAATTTGCCGGTTGGTACTTTTATAAATCTTCTCAACACATTAATTACTCAAAATATATTGTAAATATCAGCATTATATCTTGCCAAATGAACCCATCATATTGATGAGCTGTAGTTGCAGTTAATATAATTTAATTACCAATAGTTGCCTTTCCTTGAGTTAATAAAACATGAGGCCAGTCATAAAACATTCAAAATGTAAAATAGGGGTGAGGTGTCTGATTCTCCCCACAGCATTTTTATAACCCCCCGCTCGATTTTCACACAAGACAAGGAGAAAAGAGACCTGACACAGCATGGACCATGCTTCAACCCACACCATCCTGACTCACAGGAGGAGTAGAACATTTTAAAGAGGACATATTCTGCTCATTTTCAGGTTCATATGTATGTTGTGCCTCTACTGTGACATGGCTCCATGATTATAAGTGTGTGCAAAATCAAAACAAAAAATCTCCTTTCCTTCTGCTGTGCTTTTAAAAATGTCTGCCTCAGGCTGACTAATGCTCAAGGAGGCAGAAATGTACATCGTCCAATGGATTCATCCTGTTAACATTTCCTCGTGTATTTGCTTATCCTGAGTGTATTCCAACTGAGGCCGGAGGATTAGATGGCCTCTCAGGGGATGATACAGGAGCTTTCGAACAAATAGAAATGCTATTTGCCGGTGGCGAAGGGCTCCTTTTCCATGTCTGCCAAGATGTCCTTTTATTTTATTCTCCTTTTGTCTAAGCGGGCGGCTGACAGCAGGCTGCCATAGCCACTGTCCAATGACATGGACACAAAGGGCCTGAGACAAACAGGCTGAAACTAAAGCTAGTGGGCAGCAGTGGAGCTGTCTGCTTGTTGCTGACCAACAAATAATCTAACAAAGCGGAAACTGCAACAGTGATGATCTCGTAGAAAAATGGATAGAGATTTTTCTAAATATACCCTTATCAATCCCAACTCAGGTGGAGAAGCCTTAAAGGGGACCTATCATGAAAAATGCACTTTTGTACGTCTTTTATACATGAATGTGTCCCCGGTGTTCCAGGGAACTCACCAAGTGTCAGAAAGCACAACCCTCTCTATTTTCTTCCATACCCAAATCTCTAAAAAAGGGGCTGCAACGGATCTGATACAGACTGATCCAGATTTGAACACTGTCCTGACGTCAGGACAGTGGGGCTACGGCTATTGGTCAATTCTCCACCTATCAGGGGAATGAGAGGTTGGGCCACCGCGGGCCATTGCTGCTCGAAAGCGCTGGAGACGCTGTAGTACATTACATTACATTGCATTTAGCTGACGCTTTTATCCAAAGCGACTTACAATAAGTGCGTTCGACCAACAAGATACAAACTTGAAGAAAACAGAATCATATAAGTACATCAGGTTTCATAGAGCCAAAACATTTCAAGTGCTACTCAACTGGCTTTAGGTAAGCCAGTCCTTTATTAGTGTATAAGTGCTTTGTTAATAGTTCTATCGCTCGAAGTGGAGTCGAAAGAGATGAGTTTTCAGTCTGCGCCGGAAGGTGTGTAAGCTTTCTGCTGTCCTGATGTCAATGGGGAGCTCATTCCACCATTTTGGAGCCAGGATAGCAAACCCACGTGTTTTTGCTGATGGGAACTTGGGTCCCCCTCGCAGCGAGGGTGCAGCGACCTGTTTGGTTGATGCAGAGTGGAGTGCACGTGCGGGGGTGTATGGTTTAACCATGTCCTGGATGTAGGAAGGGCCAGATCCATTCGCAGCACGGTACGCAAGTACCAGTGTCTTGAAGTGGATTCTAGCAGTTACTGGAAGCCAGTGAAGGGAGCGGAGGAGCGGAGTGGTGTGGGAGAATTTAGGAAGGTTGAAGACCAGACGAGCCGCTGCATTCTGGATGAGCTGCAGAGGTCGGATGGCACATGCAGGTAGACCAGCCAGGAGGGAGTTGCAGTAGTCTAGGCGTGAGATGACAAGAGTCTGGACTAGAACCTGCGTCGCTTTCTGGGTCAGCTGGGGACGTATCCTCCTGATGTTGTAAAGTGTGTATCTGCAGCAGCGGGTTGTAGCAGCGATGTTTGCAGTGAAGGACAGTTTGTTGTCTAGGGTCACACTCAGATTCCTTGCAGTCTGAGTCGGGGAAACAACAGAGGTGCCGATGTTGATTGTCAGGTCAAGAGTGGGACAATCTTTTCCCGGAAGGAAAAGCAGTTCAGTCTTGTCAAGGTTGAGCTTGAGGTGGTGAGCAGACATCCACTGAGAGATGTCAGCTAGACAAGCAGAGATGCGTGCAACGACCTGGGTCTCTGAGCGGGGAAAGGACAGAATTAATTGGGTGTCGTCAGCGTAGCAGTGGTAAGAAAAACCATGCGGGCTAATGACTGATCCGAGCGAGTTTGTGTACAAGGAGAAGAGGAGGGGACCAAGAACAGAGCCCTGAGGGACCCCTGTAGTTAATTGACAAGGGTCGGACTCGGACCCTCTCCAAGTAACCCTGTAGGTGCGGTCTTTGAGGTATGAGGTGATGAGGGAAAGTGCAGAGCCTGAAACTCCAAGTTCTTGGAGAGTGCGAAGGAGGATCTGATGGTTCACCATGTCGAATGCAGCAGACAGGTCCAAAAGGATGATGACAGAGGAGAGGGAGGCTGCTTTAGCAGTGTGCAGTTCCTCAGTGACAGCAAGGAGGGCATATGCCAGGCCTGTAATGGCGCTGTAGTCTGCCACAAAAGCAGCGAAGAAGACTTCCCTTGCATGGTTGCCATGGTTGCCCTTCTGTTTATTCTCCGCTGTGGCTCTTTTTCTCCCTCCCCGAGGCAAGCTTTTGCGCCTCCTGCTTTAAAACAAATGAATAATGACTATATGTAAGGGATAATGTGCAGCGACGCGGTCATTATGGGGAAAAGAACACCGACAGGCTGATCAGGAGCCCGACGCGAAGCGGAGGGATCGAGATCGGCATGAAGGTAAATAGTTGTATGTATTGATTTAAATTGACATGCATCCGCTAAGAAAAATAGTCCGTTGTTACTGTTTGAACTAACGTAGCAACGGCAGGAACTGCTTCGATAGTGTTTTTGAGGAGCTTTTTGATTACAGATTTGAAAACATTGTTGCTTGCTTTAAAAGTAGCACAATTCATTATGTCAAACCTTGGAAAGTATCTAGATATCCCTGCCCTAATGCCAAAGTAACTGGCAACTCCCCTCTCCTGCAGGGGGGCGTGGTCAGTTGCAGCTCACAGAATCAGCCCCCTGCAAAAAAAGGGCTGGAAAGAGCAAATAGAGCGAAATGAGGCATGGCTAAAATGCAGGATCTGTTTGGTATTTTCAAAAAATATATACATTTATATACTTTATATAGGTATGGCCCTACAATATATGTTTCAAATATAGCATGATAGGTCCACTTTAAACTACAGCAACGTCAATAAACAACTCTTAAGTTTTTCATTGTGAGGCGTATACTTATTTTGGTGAAACAAATGTGCGTAAAGTTTTAAAAGATGCGGATAGTCTCACCTTGATTCTGGAGTATAGAGAACCGCAGTGACGCATCCTAAAACCCGGAAGTAAGTTAGCATTTGTAGCACTTCCGGTTCCTTCGTCAAAAAGCAATGCATTTTCTCCATAGGGTTTTGGAAAATAGCTCGAAATAAGGTCTGTGGTTGACACAAATTTAAGAGATAAATCACGTTTTGTTCTACGACATTAAATACATCAGCAGTGACCCCACTGGTGATTTTTGAAGAGTTTACGTGTCTGAAAAACGATGGTTGTTACCGAGTGGCTGAATAGGACTACAGAAATTGTCGAGGCCGTTGTACGTCATTACGCCGAACACGTAAACACTTCCGCTAAGTTTGTTTCCCCCCGTGTTCTGCTTGAAAGCAAGGACCTGCCTATCTTTAGTATCTGTATATCTATATCTGACCATTAGAATCTGTATTTTTGAAATTGTCATTTTTAACACCGTAGTTTTACAAATTATAGAACAATTAATTACCAGTGTTTTCCAATTTTACTCGGAAGTTCGTTTCGTTGGCTAACGTTAGCTAAAGCTAGCTAAAGCTAGCGCTACTTTGCTCCGGGTTGCAGCCACAGGTCTTCGCATGAAACGTGCTCGTTCTATCGTTTCCCGGCCAATGTTTTCCAAAGGAGAGTCTGGATTCGTGCCATGAGGTAAGCTGACGTTACATTTTTGTCCATGTCACGGTGAAATTTAAATGATGGGTAGTGACTGTATCGCCGTTTTAGAGATGGCACTGATGAAAAGACCGCAACATAAGTAAAGATAATGAATACATCCTATTAAAACCTGTGTGGCTTATATGATGAGTCTAATTAGTACAAGCAGCATAACGTTTCACCATGTGACTAAAGATTGTAGTCAGGGAAATCAGTTTGACATATTGAACTAATAACAAATCACCTCTGCCTGGCAGAGAACTCTCTGCTCCATAGCTTCTCTTGGACGTAAAATCACATGTACATTTTACATTTATATTCAATTTAATATTCCATCCCTCACATACTTTTTTATATATAATAACTTATATTTTGTGTTTCTTGTTATGCTGCTGCAACACAAACATTTCCCAAATTGGGATCAATACAGTAATATCTTATCTTAATTAAGAAATATAACTATTATAATTAGTGTAGCAGCTGACACCTATTTTCAATATGGATTAATCTACCATTTATTTCTTTAGTTCAATTTTGATCTATAAAAATGTCAAAATAGTGAAAATGTTCACGAGACTTATCAAAGTGCAAGGTTATATCTTTAGATGTTTTGTTTTAGCCTATGTACTGTATGTCTTAATGCTCTTATATGTGACGGTGTGACTTCCATGAAACTAATATTTGATATCTTCCCAACAGACGAGCTGACAGGAAACCCAACACTCTAACAACCACAACATTGCAAACGCGAGTAAATGTAAATTTAAAAACGATTCACAATTTCTTAATTTCTTCTTCTTTCTTGCAGTGAGGTGAAGCTGACCTTGCACTTGGTGCCAGTAAGGATGCTCCTCACGCAGGCTGAATGTTTCTCCTTCCTTACTGACACAAAAGCCCTTGATTTGCAATGCTTCACTAATTGTCATTTCCCTGGCTCCGTAGGGACACTTTACCTCCAGACCATCTGGAGATGCCCCCAACACTCCTGATTGGGAGAGCCACAAACCTGACTCATGGACCTGCATCTGGGTTGCAGTGGTGAATGCCCTGACGCCCTCACATTCATTCATAGTCCCCCACTGTACAGACAAAACACCATCAAGGGCCTGTTGTTGCCCTAGCACCCTGGCAATAAGGGAAGCAGTCACACGCTTTGACCTCAGGACAGCTCCAAAGTTGCTGGCAGTCAACCTTCCTTTCCTGAACAAATGCCAGTTTGGGTTGGTTCGCTGACCAGTGGTAGCCACCTGAATTGCCCTCTGTTGCTCCTCAGACAATGCCATGCTTGCCACAATTGCCTCAGGTCCCTGATGCCCAACAGATTTGAGAATTTCAGGAACAGTAAGTGTTTCCAAGCTGTAGTGTTCCTCTTCTGGCTCGGGGGAGAGAAGCCAAGACATTCCTGAGAACCTGCCCCCGAGTCTGTCCCTCAGCCAGTCACGATCTTCGGAGGTGGGCTCTCTTGTCAGCGGGTTGAATGAGTTATTGGTTGGAGGAAATAGCTCCTCCACTGAATGTGTACGTTTAGCTGCTTCTTCCACTGACAGGGGGTGTCAGTGCAGCTGAAATTGTGGATGGCAAAGATGGCTAATGCAGCCGCGTGACTGCATTTCCATTCTCCACGTGGGCATTCACA
The DNA here is from genome assembly GCF_902827175.1 of Gymnodraco acuticeps. Lineage (NCBI taxonomy): Eukaryota > Metazoa > Chordata > Actinopteri > Perciformes > Bathydraconidae > Gymnodraco > Gymnodraco acuticeps. Next base: position 971,747 of record NW_022991760.1, on the reverse strand, counting down.
TTTTGTGGAGAGAATTCCCTCTTCTCCTGTAGATACCTGTGGTGGTGGGATTGTTTTATTATTTAAAAATATATTTACATTTGTAATGCCTTCCCAATTATCCCTTTAATTGTTTATAGCCTACTGTATGTTTATTTCATGGATATTTCTGTGTTTTCTGGTGTGTAATATTTGTAATAAAGATTTCATGTGACACATATAATGGATTTGTTGATGGGAATTAATGTCACTAATGTGAATAAATTAACTCTAGGTTAACGGTACTCTTGCTATCACTACTCACCGACACTATAAACCTTGTCCCTCATGCTAGCCCTGACAACGCTGGTAAGCACACCTTCATCTAGGCTGCACTGCTGTACGTGTCCTGACTTGTAGTGGTTCTCTCCTCTATCTACACTTCTTGTCATCTTTGGAAAACGATATCAGACTGGTCATTGACAGCTATGACTTCTAGTTAAATTCAGTGTGGCTAAAATGAAAAGCTTTGTTAAAATATGCAAGCACGCAGAAGTCAAAGTCAGCTTTATTGTCAAACATTCTACATGTGTTATACATCCAGAAATATCGTTTCCCACAGCGTGACATGTATACATAAAACAAAACAAAAAGGGCCTAGATAAACGTGGTATACATTAAACAAACAAAAAAAGGGCCTAGATAACCGGGGTATACAGTTTAAAATGTTAATAATATATTTAAATTGCAGTTTCAGTGCAAGTGAAACGATCTTAAGTTGGCGTCACGTTGAAGTCGTGCGACCCTGCTGCTGTACTAGCTTGTAGTTCGTTTATAGCATAACGTTAGCATTTTGCTTCTGGCGACTAGATTTATGATTCAAAAATTATAAAAGTAGGGTTGACATGTGGAGATTATCCGGCTGAACAAAACGTGATCCCTCTCTTAAATGTGTGTCAACCACAGACCTTATTTCCAGCTATTTTCCAAAATCCTATGGAGAAATTGCATTGCGTTTTTGACGAAGGAACCGGAAGAAGTTTACTTCCGGGTTTTAGGACGCGTCACTGCGGTTCTCTATTGCTTATCGTTTTCTGTATGCTTTATAGGTCTATTCTCATCCACCATCTTTGTTTGTGACGTAAAGAGTGTAAGAGTCACTTTTCTGAATCTGACATTCTGAGTGGATGCAGTCACAGCCAATCGGAGTCTGATTCAGAGGGTTGCCCGTCAGTTACGTTGTTTTGTGTACTGAAATGAGAGCCGGTATAATTCCACGCGCGAAAACAAAATAAAAGTTGGAATACGTTATTTTAGTGTCTTAAAAGTAGAATGAGGTATGGCAAGGAAGTTTACTACAGCTGAGGCTTTGGAGCTGATTTTTCAAGGTGACGATGTTGATGAAAATTCAGATGAATCTGCTCAGCATGCCATGTGTGATTGTGGACAGGAACTGCCATGATATATATCATGTGTAGTCTTCAAAATTGGCAGGACCAAAAATGACAATTCCTGTCATATTAACGCCTATAGACACTGCCGAAAATATTGGGCATAACTAATGAACAGAATAATATAGAATCTTCTAATCAGTTCTGATACAATGATAATAAATGTGTGCAATTTTCTGTGTTCAATGTTATGGTTAGCAGTTATTTTTAATGAAATAAGTAAAAAAAACTCAAGCTTCATTTTATTTATTTGTATGGGCTAATATCCCCTATTATAGTGTATAAGTCTCTAATGAGTGACATATATCATTAGCTGAGGTTGTGCTGATTTCTGGGATGTGTAAAACTTGATTATAATGTAAAGAAGTGACAATTTATAAGGCAAAACACAAACATATACAAAAACTGAAATGTCCTATGTGGGTCTCAGAGGGTTCATTTCAAACCTTTATTTACCCAGGTGTATCCCATTGAGATCATTGATCTCTTTTTCAAGGGAGACCTGCTCAAGTAGGTTCCACATGAAACATAAACAGAACAACACAAAGGACATCATACAACATCATTACAGGGTTTACAATAACTATCCACATGAGCAGGTACCAACAGCTTCTGATTGAGTAGCATCCAACCGAGCTTTAAAAACATTTAGTGGCACCAGATTGCTCAGTTTCCATTTCAATTGCAGACCATTCCAAGACAGCGGAGCTGCGCATCTAAAAGCTATCTTCCCTAAGACAGTCCTAGCAGTTGGCACATTTAATAAAACTACAGCATGCGATCTCAGGCAGTAGCCACTTACAATTCGCCGTTAGATCAGGGAGCAGATGTAGGATGGAAGTTTCCCTAACATGGCTTTGTATATAAAAATGTACCAGTGACTGAGCCTCCGTACAGTTAGCGAAGGCAAACCAGCCCTTGCATACAGGGTACAGTGATGGGTTAATGCTTTACAGTTTGTCACAAATCTTAGTGCACTGTGATACACAGCATCTAACTTGACCAGGCAATTGGCAGGTGCATTCATATACATCAAATCACCATAGTCCAGCACAGGTAAAAAGGTCACAGTGACTAGCCTGTTCCTGGCCTCAAGCGAGAAACAGGACTTGTTCCTGTAGAAGAAACCTAGCCTAACCCTCAGCTTTTTAAGCAGGTTATTTACATGAAGTTTAAAAGTGAGACAATCATCAAGCCAGATACCAAGGTATTTGTAACAGGTAACCACTTCAATTTTTATTCCTTGCGTAGTTACAATATCTAAAACAGGCTCTGGTGTATTTTTAGCTTTAGAAAAGAGCATTACCTTGGTTTTCTCAACATTTAAAAGAAGCTTTAGTTCAGAGAGCTGAGTCTGAATAATGTTAAAAACAGCCTGTAATTTAACACCAGCCTCCTTAATGGAGGGACCTGCACAGTACATCACGGTATCATCCGCATAAAAATGTAAGGTTGCTCCATCGACATTTTCACCTAAACTATTGATGTAGATGGAGAATAAAAGTGGACCTAAAACAGAACCTTGAGGAACACCATTTGCAATATTTAACCACTCAGAAGACAGCCCATCAAAGTGAACACATTGGGACCTTTCAGAGAGGTAGTTCACAAACCAACCCACTGCATGGCTGGATATGCCAATACTGAGTAGCCTCTGCTTTAAGATGCGATGATCGACGGTATCAAACGCTTTGGACAGGTCAATAAATAGAGCTGCACAACTCTGCTTATTATCTAAAAAACTCGCCACATCATTCACCACTTTCATTGTCGCAGTGATGGTGCTGTGTTGCTTTCTGAAGCCTGACTGATGTTTAGACAGGATGTCATACATAAAAACACCTTTACCTGTTCACTCACTAGGCGTTCAAGAACCTTAGCCAGAACTGATAATTTAGAGATGGGCCTATAATTATTTAATAAAGTGGCCTCCTCACCTTTTAGTAGAGGCAGGACATACGCTGACTTCCACAATTTTGGAATTGTGTTTGAGCTGAGGGAGAGGAATGTGCATGTCGGTAAACTACAGTTCTCTGAACAGTGGACTACTGTTAGCGCATCTAGATACTTTGCACCATGCACTCTTATGGTGTTGTTTAATGCAGGCTTTATGAACGTGGACATCAATGAAAACATTTTCTTCATTAGATCGGGAATTTAAATCAAAAAGTTTAACTTATTGTTGTCACCCTGAGGTCCACACGTAATAATCCAATGTAAGTGTAATAAACAATTATATATTACTACAAAATAAATATTATATGCCTAGAACTCATGACAATAATATTTATTCAAATCCCTTAACCTGTTAAGCCCGATTGCCCCCGCCGGCAAACACAACAATATTCACGAAACTGTGCCTCAGGGCTTCTTAACATTTATCAACCTATTAATGTGTCATACCCACTTAACGGGAAGAAACTCAGCTAACTAACGATATGAACTATTTTTACCGAAACAAAACACAAGTCTAACGCCGAGCTTCTGAATTAGCACTAAGCGAAAGAGTGCTAACGCACTTAACTCACGGTAGCAATATTTTATACTTCATGCAATCTGCACAAACTAGATATCATATGAAAGCTGAGATTCCACAGATTCCAATGGTATAAGTCAGAGTTCCCGTTAACCGGTAATTACCGGACTATGACTGGTAAAATATGCTGAAGACCGGCAAATCTAAATCTCTCCTGTCTACATGTTCGGTCAAAATAATTTCCATTTAGCGCAATACTTGCGCCACTTATTTGACAGACAAAGAGTATGTGACAGACAAGAATAGTCAATTATAATGTCTAACACTTAATATGGAGAAAGAGATGTCCTGTATGGGTTGATTGTGCGTTGATCTGTTGGTAATGCCTCGGGGTTCCGGTGGGCATGTAAACAAATGCATAATGCTGCGCTATACTTTGTGGCCTCACCCGGTTGCATAGCGACGCTTATTGTTTAGGTGCCTTTTAATAAGCAGTTAGTCATATCATTAGCTAGAACTATCTAGATATGATCGATATGGACATAAACGCGAGTAAAGTCTAATCTGACGGGAGAGAGAGATCAGCTGAGCTGACGAGTCGACACGCAACTCTGCATAATCACATGCAGCGGTGAGCGGAACAAAACACACTTCAGGTTAGAATATCACACGTAGCTATTTTAATTACCTCTCAAACTACCTAAACTAGTTATAGATATGTTTAGTTTTACTGTCGGGTCACTCATTACTGATCCGTGAGCTGCATGATACTGACGGGCTGTCAGGAGAGGGGGAGAGCGCTCCGTTTATTATTCCCGTGTTATTGTAAGTTACTGTACACGTTTGAATAGTTAATCTACTATAATTAGTTTGTTTAATATCTAATAATATCAATTTGTTTTAAAGCTCAATAAATAACAGACCTTTGACCGGCACTTTCCACATTTTGTCCGGAAGATTTAAACTTTAACGGACATGTTGACTGGCGAAAAAATATTCTAACTGGAACTCTGGTATAAGTATCATTACTGCGACCAAAACTCACGGCAGCGAAAGCCAGGAAAGACAACACACAACTTCACTTTACAGGCCAAAACGGCAAATACGTCTTACCTTTGCTGTTTTCTGATCAAAAGTTGTGTTCAAGGTCATTAAAACGCATATAAACACTGCTGAAGGTTAATCCAATGTCTCTGTCACTTTGAAATTATTACTCATAATCCATCATAACATTTATTACAATAAACTGATTTTTCATATAGAGTGTAACGAAGCTTCGGGTTTTGGGCATGCTGGCTGCGCATCCCTCTCATTCACCAATGGTAATGTTTAGATCAATTTAGGAACCCCCCCCATCAATGATATTGGCTCTAACGGTTCAAAAGAGATGTCAATCACCAAAATCGACCAATGGGTTCCAGAGATATGGCAAATGCACCCAAATGACCCCAGAAGTGGGTTTATTTTTCTAAACCTCTCTAAAAAGGTCACATTTAACTTGTTTTGCATCAATCTTGATACAGGGCACTTATATGTTGCAGTTTGGATTCCTAAAGCTTTTAGTCTACTATCCCATCATTCAAGGATGATTGAATTACTTATCACTATAAGTAATGGGTTTTTTTGGACGGAAACTATAATTTACATTGTTTTACTATGATCAATCTGAATTTAATAAAAACATCTATATTGATTCTGACTTTACTACATCCAACTCACGGGTGTGTCATTGCTTTGAGAAAATAAATTATTAATATACCCCTTTTAGAAGTGAAGATAGTCATTTGTTCTGGGAATGTCATTTCGAGCCTGAGACCTGAAAAACAGGCTTGGGGCTTAACAGGTTAAGCCCGGATCAATATATTTGTTGAAGTTTTTATTGTGTGCATAATAAATGTGTTAAATTAATTGAGCAATTCTTTAAAAGTATAATGATGCAATCTCTTTAAAATAAGTCATTACAGTTAAAAAAGTAGATGTTGTTTTCCAAGGGCCTCTCCTTCAGAGGCCTACACTTTAAATCATGAGACTTCCAAATCCTAACAGACAGAGATCAGGATCACTTTGTGTTGCAGGCCAAATCTACGTAAAGGTTCTACTTGAGCCCAATTTAAATACCATAAAGAAAGTATTGAAGACAACTCAAGCTAAATCTCAAATATATTTAATAAATGTACAGTTGTTTTTGATTTATTTTAAATTCTTCCGTCGAGGTTCACACACACACACACACACACACACACACACACACACACACACACACACACACACACACACACACACACACACACACACACACACACACACACACACACACACACACACACACACACACACACACACACACACACACACACCCACACACACACACACACACACACACACACACACACACACACACACACACACACACACACACACACACACACACACACACACACACACACACACACACACACACACACACACACACACACACACACACACACACACACACACACACACACACACACACACAGTAAAGTGTTGCCTTCTTTAGAGTTATTAGTAATTGAAGATTCATTATCAAATGGGGTACATAAGATACAATAAATAAAATAACTTTGACTTGATCATTTTGTTCACAACATTAGACCTGTCCTCTAATCTCTACTAGAATAAGATATGTGTGCATGTTTGGGTGTTTTAACACAAGTCCAATTTTGACTGACTTTCTGAGTTCTAATGTTAATTTGACTTCAACCCATAAGTAATTATTTAAATGAACTCTAATTTTCACCTGATGATGGCTTAGTGTTCCACATTGTTTCCACTGATTTGTTTTACAATTAGGCCAAAGGTAAAGAGAGACATTGATGACCTTGTGTCCCTTTTGTTGGTACGTGGTTCCATTTTGTCTATGGCCTTGGACGGCTTCACTAAAAGTCACCCAGTTGTGCCCTGCTACAGTCCGGCTGAGTACAGTCACAGAGATGCTATGGTTGCTCTACATGACATTAATGGTCTGGTCCGAGAATGGACACCATTTCCTGCTCCCAGAGAGAATCCTCAAACTGAACATTACAGCCGTTGATACTGTCTCACGTGGGTCTGCTCCCACCACGAGCCATGCACTGAAAGCATGACATCTGCTTTGAACACTTGGAAGCCTCCCTGCCACACCAGCACCAACCCTTGGGTCAGTCAGATGGGACTAACGGCTTCACTTGGGGCATTTGGTTCAGATACATGACTCTCGTTACCGCAGAGTGGGTTGTTTAAGGCTATACATACTGCTATGCAGAGGATGCCTGTAAGTTGGCAAGCTGTTAAAAGCCCCTACTATTTTTAAAATAGGCCTAATGTCAGGGGCCTCTTAATGTCTAGTTCTACATGTATTCACATTATATAGACAGTGTTTCCACCTGGTGAAACTAGAGGCTGCACGAAACTCAGGCTACAATACAACCATTCTGTTCTGCTCTAACAATTCAATGTATAGATTCTGCATCAAAACAATTAGCTTTTATTGTTTCCAATGATAATGTCGCCTTAAGTGGAGGAATGCAAACCTGTTTTCAAATGTAAGGTTTTGAATGTGTTTGACGTTTCTCAGTAATGACACCCTCAGACACCCACTATCATTCATGCTATGCCATCAGTAGTGACTCAGATGTTGAGGGGGATGAAGCTTTTCCTCCCAAATCAGATATGCTTTGTTTTTCAACAAAGGTATCAATTTCCTGCTTAATATATGTTTCTCACAATTGTTTTTTGTGAGCTGCACACAGGTGATACTGAGTCTTCTCGACTGATAGATTATGAACTACACCATGCTTAAATAGACTCCTAAGTTATTATTTCATATGTAACATATGTAAGAAAAGGGAGGGAAGAGTCAATTATATTGAGTAATCTATTTTATATTGGAACATTTATTTCTCAACCCTATGTTTTATGGAAGAGCAAATGTATTTCTGATTTTTATCAAAAGGTAAATGGTGAATTAATATAACATTTAGAATCATTGAGAAGGGGTGATATCCACAGGGACTAGCTCACCTTTAAATTACAATAACATTTCTCTGTAATTATGTTATCGTGCCATAGTCTTTTGATTTAATATGTAATGCTAACGTAAATATAATCCTAAATTGAAGACACTGCAATTTTGCAGATTACAGATTGATCAAATCACCACTGTGAATGTTATACCTTAGCTGTGAATGTTATACCTTAGCTGGATCTCTTATGATCCTGAGTTTGAAATGCTTTTGACTAGTGATTGCCTTGAAGTTAATCTTTAAGCTGCAAGATGGTTTTGATTTTATAGTTTGATAAAGGAGATTAACTAATGAGTAAATGTTAAAACATATTAGTTTAAAATAAATGTTTTTGTTATTATGTATCTGTGATTTCCTGTGTTCATTATTATGCTTTTGACAAAGGATGCTCCAAACACTGACAAGAGATTATTTTTCTATTATGATTGGCTCCCTCAATCATTGTGATTGAATGTTCAATCTTATTGTGTTGTTCTTAATGTGATTGTTATTAATGTAATTGATGTTGTGTAAATCCACACAATTCTGAAGATTCTCATTGATTTAAGTATTGAACACATTATTATTAAAATAGGGTTTTTTAGGTTAACAAAATTGATAAAAAGAGAGTAACTGTTTGCCCTGCATGTCCTCCTTCGCCCTCTGACGCAGCTGACCAACCTCGAGCAGCCGCTATCTCCCATAAGGAGGGGCTGCCCTAGCATATAGTTGTTGTTACCAGTTTGTTACCGAGCAACTGTCGGTCAGAGATAGTTATTGTTGTGGGACACCTGGAACACATCCTTCTCGGGGTGTAGATGCCCCAGAGCCATAAGCGACAACAAATGTGATTCAGTGTCCTCAGCTGTTTAGTCTATCTATTGAAGAATGTTGATTATTACACTCTGAACGAGTTCAAACCTGGAGCTACAGGAGGGCTCTTGAGAATTGATTGTGGCATCTCAACCGTGTGGTCAGACCGTGGCCCGTGACATGTCTTGTGAATTCTCCGGCCGAAGCGCCAAATAAACAGTCAGTGTTTGCCATCAGAGCTCCAGCTCTCCTCGTGTCTCTCTGAGTCCTGACTCCATCAGAGCTCCAGCTCTCCTCGTGTCTCTCTGAGTCCTGACTCCATCAAAGCTCCAGCTCTCCTCGTGTCTCTCTGAGTCCTGACTCCATCAGAGCTCCAGCTCTCCTCGTGTCTCTCTGAGTCCTGACTCCATCAAAGCTCCAGCTCTCCTCGTGTCTCTCTGAGTCCTGACTCCATCAGAGCTCCAGCTCTCCTCGTGTCTCTCTGAGTCCTGACTCCATCAGAGCTCCAGCTCTCCTCGTGTCTCTCTGAGTCCTGACTCCATCAAAGCTCCAGCTCTCCTCGTGTCTCTCTGAGTCCTGACTCCATCAGAGCTCCAGCTCTCCTCGTGTCTCTCTGAGTCCTGACTCCATCAAAGCTCCAGCTCTCCTCGTCTCTCTCTGAGTCCTGACTCCATCAAAGCTCCAGCTCTCCTCGTGTCTCTGAGTCCTGACTCCATCAAAGCTCCAGCTCTCATCGTGTCTCTCTGAGTTCTGACTCCATCAAAGCTCCAGTTCTCATCGTGTCTCTCTGAGTCCTGACTCCATCAAAGCTCCAGCTCTCCTCGTGTCTCTCTGAGTCCTGACTCCATCAAAGCTCCAGCTCTCATCGTGTCTCTCTGAGTCCTGACTCCATCAAAGCTCCAGCTCTCATCGTGTCTCTCTGAGTCCTGACTCCATCAAAGCTCCAGTTCTCATCGTGTCTCTCTGAGTCCTGACTCCATCAAAGCTCCAGCTCTCCTCGTGTCTCTCTGAGTCGTGACTCCTATTGCTTCAGAAGTGTCCCCGACAGAAACGATATTATCATATAAGGGAGAAAGAAACAGGACAACCCCAGAAAAACTCAAGAGGATCACAAGCGTGTGCAAACAAAAATATAATCTGGGATCCTTTGGTTTCCCAGGGGACGCTGGTTGTTAAAAACAATTAAGTCAAAAACACTGGAATCCTATCCTAATGTGGACAGTATATAACAGAGTAAAATGTAATATAGACGGCTGGTGGAAAATATTTTTGGTGGGGCTTTTGATATAGTGAGTAAAAAATTGTTTTTTGGGAGACCCCTTAAATTAGTTTCCAGTGCAGCGCGCAGCTCGCTTTAATGCTGCGTTCAGACCGGACGCGATGCAAATATTCGCTTCGCTCTAAACGCTCCTATCGCATCTCTCTAGTCGCTCGAGTTTCACCGCGGCTGCCAGCTGTGTTTACTCGCATCATTCAAACAAGACGCGCTGGCTCGGGAGCTACAACTACAACAAAATGAACATATTTTACCGTGATTAAATTGTAATACACGTTTCTAAATGATGCCGACGTAACAACATACTGATACCGGTTAGTAAAAACCATGAATTAATGCTTTGACAAGTCTGCAGACAGACGGCAGGCGAAAAACCTTTTAAAATGCTTGTTTTCTGAATGGAGCTTGGCTAAGCTAACGTTATATATGCTCCGACCGTCCACACTCACAACAACGGCCTATACAGACATAAATAAACCAGCGACTGTGGTTTGTACTTGTTTAACTTTTGTCTAGTTTCTGAACAGATCGTATCGGCTGTTTGAAGAGCAAGTATGGGAAACAAAAGATAGCATTTACCTGTTTGCATCCAGCTAGCCTCGTTGATACGTTTTGTCTTTTTCACGAGCTTGCTGTGATATATACAAATCGGGTTGGTCCGGTCCAAGGTCTTTAAGTATCAATTTATCTCCCAAACTTCTCCTTTGGAAAGGATTGGAGAGTAGCTCTTGCACGGAATTGGGTGCGGACCGAGGTCCGGCGACTCCACCTGCACACCATTCTAAATACTGCGTCACCTTGGTCACTAACGAGTCTAAAAAACAACTCACGTCACATAAGCAACGTGGGCGCCAACGTGAGTGCCCTCGTGACCAAAATATTTGACGGCGCTGATTGGCTGAAATTATGTTTCGGCGGCACAGTTTACTATTGAGACTTTTGCAACGTGCTGGTTGCTGCTGTTTGTCTCGGGGGCTCCGCCCGGTAATGATAAACTAATGCCATGGGCAAGGCCAGGCAGGAAACATGTGACTTATCAGTCACTTTAGACATCGTAACACAATTTTAAACGAGATTTTATTGTAGATTATACATTTTACTGATACCAATTGTATGATATTTACCTTGTTCATTAAAAATAAAAATATTTTTTTTTTTTTAATTAAATTTTTTTTTTTTTATGTGGGAAGAGGTGGGGCGGTGCCCCTAGCGCCCCTATGGGCCGGCCGCCACTGAATATAGAATATTATACATCAGCTTTCAATTTAGTTATGAACATTTTTAATCAGGGTTGACAATTCTGCCAGTATCTATCATAGACTACCCTGCAGCAGCATTTTCCAGATACCACAACCACGGCTGGAGACAGAGATGAAAGAGATGGAGAAACAACAGAACTGTAAAAGTCCTCTTGCTTAGCTGAAGTCACCACGTGGCGACATTCTGCCTGCTCCCTTAGGTTAAGAATGAACACGATGTTAACAGAGAACTACAGTTTGTAGGTTATGCTAGCAACAGGTTCCATGCACCACTTCTGGCAGCACTCTAAATCTGAAAGGACATATTTGCAGGCGTAAACAAATTGATTTGACTGGATAACGAACATTGGCACAGGCAACTCCTCCATCACCGGGATCCGGTTGCTTTTTGCAGGAGATGAAACTCATAAAAAACTGATAGACAGACCTTATCACTGGCACAAAGCTGTTTGGTTCGCAACTATCTTATATAGGAGTAATTTGACCTGAGATCTAGGTCAATTAGAATTCATGGGAACGTAATGGAAAAACATGACTGACTGAATAATTGTCTCAAACCCACACCTTTAGGAAATACATTAGGACATTTGTAATTGTGTCTGTCAACGTGTCATAGGAGATTTCCATCTCCCGGACAAATGGGAGAAAATCCCATAGTCAGAAATATGTCATATGTTGTGAGAGTAACATTAACCTGCATGATATTTGTCCTTGCACACCAATTTAACACCCAAGAGCTGAAAAGGAAGCTGGTGACAGGTAACAATCCTTAGAGGCAACTATTGGCTTCTGTATGTCTATGACTAAGCAGCAAGAGTACTAAGCAGCCACAACGCAAGAGAGTGTGTGCTTTGTGAGCACTGATGGGCATACACACTCACAGGTTCACTCTGCTGTCCTAGTTGAAATGCCCTCAATGCCCTCCCTACTCCGCCTCTGATGGGCTAGTGCTCATCGACTGCCTTACTATGTCGTTTTCTGATGTAACGCACGCTGTACAAATAAGCATTACCAAGGTAAGTGAAAAAGAAATGTGACCTCAAAAAAAGAAGAATCCCCGTCTGATCACCACTAATGGAAGACCAGAGCAACTTTGTATTTATCGTTTACAATACCAGTGTCAGGCTTTCATGTATATTTAAGATCATCATTACATCTTTATCATTTGAATGTTCTTTTACTTACTGTGTAACTCGTTACAGATTACATGAAGAGACCCATAACCTCCAGAACGAGAATTCCTAAACTCCAGGACCAGAACCTTAAGACCCCAAACTCCAAGACCACAACTGAGACTCCCTTACATGCAGAAATGATACTCAGTGCCCCTAACCTTCCAGGACCAGAACTGAGGATCATTAATGAGCCCCTAACCTCCAGGACCAGAACGGAGAGACCCTAACCTCCAGAACTGAGAGTCTCAACCTCCAGAACCAGAAATAAGATTCCTTAACCTCCAGGATCAGGACTGAGAGTTAATGTGGCACCCAACAGAGGAAACATTTTCCGTACCCTGCAGCCGGTGGAGCAGTCCTTCGTCAATCCAGGATTCAGTTCCTGGTGAGCGGACTGCAAGCCAATGTAGTCCAGTTATGAGTCCGGCCCTGAAAAATGTGGCAACAAGCCTCTGACGGAACCAACAGAGCCAAGCCCTCTATCCATGACCTGCCATAGTTCATCTATTGCGGAAGGAGTAGTTCCTTCTAAATCGGGTATCCAAATATTTGGGCAACTCTAAATATATAGGGGAAACACTTAGTGATACATAAATATGGCAAGATAAAGGAAAAAGGGAGACACTGACTATAGGAAATAAATCCCAACAGGAGGTGCATTATTTAATGTGGTTCCGTTAACGTGGACATTAAGAACAATATTGTGGCCAATCAGTATCTTGTTGAACAAAGATCTTGCCCTTCCAAGCCTACTGCAGATCTCCCTCTGAGCATCCTGACTCTTCAGCACCAATGCTAATAACACTGCCATAGCTTGTAAGCTAGCTCTTGTTTTGTTTCTTTTTCCCCCGCTGGGGTTAAGCCGACAACTGCTGTCAATCAAACTCGCACATTGCCACGCCCCATCGAGCTGCTGATAGAAAAAGGATTTTCCCTCAAAACGTATTTATTTCCTTTTAATGGAAAAATTGCAATAATACCATTTTAGAAGAAAAAAAAACAGCTGATAACCTTTTGTTAAATGAGGGATGGCCAAATACTCATTTGGTTTCACTTTAATTCAGAATGTGAACTTTAAACCTGGGTTTCCCTGTTGCATGAGGTGCTGCAGACACACAGTATAACCTGCAGCATCTCTCATCACACAGGCTCTGCAGAACATACTGTGTGTGTCTGAGTGGCTCCTGCTGCATCACACAGAACACAAGCTGGGTCCTGGTTTGACAGAAACATAACCCAGGGAGCCACACTACTCAAGAAGACCCAACCAGGCCACCGTGTTGACCAGAATGTGGTTAGCCTTGCTGCACCTGCCACAAACAGGGCCCTGTGGACCGCTTCACTACCAGCACAAAGCCCCGTCCGCACATTCTATGGTGCATATCCACGGGAGTGTACAGCCAGAGCGGTTCCCTTCCATCCTTGTGTGGCATTTTCTCTGCCGTTATCTTTTCCCGTAGCCCCTCCTCAAACAGTGAACAATCCGAGCCGCGACAACACACCGTCCGCTCGGTGCGAACAGAGCCGCCGCAGGGCTGTCTGTCTCCCCGGGTTGTGTCGTCGCTGTCGGCTAACAGAGAGCCAGGTTTAGACGAACAGAGGCACACTCACCCGCTTTCAGCTGCGATGTTGCTGCAGACTGGAGGTCCGCTCCGCCGCTGCCAAACCATCCTCCATCTTCCCTGTAGCGGCTGCTGTCTGTCTATGTGGAGGGGTGTGTGTGTGTGTGTGTGTGTGTGTGTGTGTGTGTGTGTGTGTGTGTGTGTGTGTGTGTGTGTGTGTGTGTGTTCCCAGCCCCTCCCTCCGTCACCGTCAATTAATCACAGGACACAGCCTCTGCATTGTTGGTGTAAAGTAAAAGTAAATGTACAATTTTGAGGGTCTTGTAATTTACTTGAGTATTTTAGTTGTTTGCTACGTTGTAGCCTACTTCTACTCCACTACAATTCAGAGGTAAATCGTGTACTTTTACTCCACTACATTTATATACCTTTAGTTACTTCACAGATCTGGATGAATGATGTGAAATATAACCAAGTGTTAAATCAGACTTTAGTTCCACCTGGAGTAAATCCACCAGCTACCCTGCAGTATACAAAGTCATTCAAACTAGCTGCACCTTTACCAGCTTTGAGAACACTTTCATGATCAATCATTATAAAACATATCATATATATTATTCTGAAATGGACCAATCTGCACAATGATTACTTTTGGTACTTAATATGTTTGTTGCTAATGCTTTTGTACTTTTACTTGAATAACATTTGTAATGCAGGACAGTAACAGAGTATTCCTACACTCTGGTACTTCGACTTTTACTCAAGATCTGAGTACTTCTCCACCTGAGGACCTGGATACAGTACTCTAGACGCACTCTGGAAGATTTGCAGCACTTTCACTTTGTGTAAAAAAAATTAAGTAATACATTTAACACATGCTAAATCATATATACATTTAATCTTTTACTAAAGAAAAAAAAACATTTTAAAACCACTTTTTCTACATTTTGTCTCAGGACAAGTAGCACAACAAGAGAATGTTTTAGCATTTTTTACACATGGATTTTTTGAAATGTTATAGGTGGGACAGAAAATGTCCTCCAATTCTGGAAAGAAGCATAACATAAAATACATTAAGAAATATTCCACTGGTGAATGCAGTGTCCTAATAACAGCAGTTGCTAACTAATTGAGACTTCTAACCATCACCGCACCAAACATTAGCCACCTTTAGCTTAGCGGTGGTGATGCACAGCCAAGCAACTGATGTCGTTCTTTTATTGCCAAACATTAGCTATTTACTTTGGCAGTCGCATTTAAGCTTCAGAAATGATATCATTTGTGTTAATAAAATTAATTCAGAAGCGAAGCTCGTTTTTGCTTTTCATCATGGTTATTGAGAGTAGATTGATGAGGCTGTGTGAGGGCTGGATGTTTCTGTTTTCCCTTCAGTAGCTCCGTTGCTGTTCAGTACAAAAACAGTTAACACTTTGAGAAATAGTTTTCGAAATGGGGAATAAAAGGTTTTGTGCTCATTACTGTAAAAAAAAGAATGAATTTGTACATGATTTTGTTGATATGTAGAGATACATGTGCACAGACCCTCCTGGAAGACATGTGTGTTGCTGCGCTCAGGGAAAAGTGACAGCAGTTAGTTGTGAGTCAAATAATAATAATACATTCTTATAGCGGTTTTCCTAATGCTCAAAGATGCTTCTGAGAGTAAAGAGAATAAGAAAAGGATGCTTGTGACTAGATACAGATATCAGACAAGCTACACTTTATCCCAGATGATATTTATTATCTTGGTAAGCAAATGACAAAACACTGAAAGTGAAGATAAAAGACTATAAATAAATAGAAAAGTAATGAGATGCTAGGGATTATTCATGGAGGACATACATAAGTAAACTGAAGAATAAATTAGAAACAAACAAAAGCTACATTATTCTTTTAAAAGCTTGTTGAACCTTTAAAAATAACTTTTCTGCATAGATAGTCTTGTATTCAAAGTTTGTGTACTAGGTCTGCAAGGTTGTTAAAATACCCCCATCGTACAGTTCTGATATGCACCCGTTCTTGGTTTACAAACGTAAAGAATACACGGCTCAAAAAAAGACTAGTTTCAAGATTTCCGTTGATCATGTACACGGTGATCTGAGGTGACAAAGCATCGCACTCCATAACTCTTACATTGTAGTTTCTAAGAGAAGGTACAAAGTGGTAAGGGTTACATGGAAGCTGATGGAGACGGTGGAATGGGGAGCTTGACTAGCGTCTGCACCAACGCAGCATATCGTCTCAATGCAGCCAATCAGAAGGAACCTCTACATACTACACACACTGCATCACAATGCTCCTGCCACATTTAGATGTGATCTGAGATGCATGTGAACACAGTCTAGTTGCCACCTCGTAGAGTACTATTGTGAACCAGGATATATTGGGTACCCCAAAGCTTTATGTTAGAAATGTATAGTACGGTCCCCAGCACATAGAAACTGCCAGATGCTAACTTGCATACGCTGGGCAATTTGCACAATTAGCATAAGCATTCATTACCAATATGACAACAGTTTAAAAATAGCTTGGCAGATTTGGACAATTTTGGAGTGGTATTGGAGGTTATTGAGGATGCCGAATACATTTCTGACATTTTCCAGATAAATAATGGCAGTTTATACAGAAAATGTACATATTTGTACTCTCTTTGGGCTGGTTTTGATACATTTTTGGTCAATTTTGAAGTTTTAGTGGATTCTGGACCTTTGAATTGTCCACACTAGAGATAATCATTGTATTCTTGTGCTCTCTATATCCAGTGGTCGCAACACTACTCATGGTAATCAAAATCGGCCCACGAGAGTACAAATATTGGCATTTTCTGGTTAAAACATTTTTGATCCTAAAATGGATTCAGCATCCTCAACCCACAAAACCATGCAGAAATGGTCCAAACCGACCATGTGCTTTTTTAAAAAAAAAAATATTGTTTACATATAGGCTATAATGCCATTCAATTTAATTAACGCAACGTATGCTAATTGTGCATATGCAAGTTAGCATCGTGCAGTTTCTATGTGCTTTGGATCCGTACTATTCATTTCTAACATAAAACTTTGGGACACTCAACATTTCCGGGTTCACAATGCAGGCAGCTAGACTAGATCGTGGATGCTAATGTAACAAATGCCTCCGTGTTATTGTGTGTGTTTTTACCTTGTGTGACGATATATTCATTGACAAAGCTAAACAAATAGTGAGAAGGACCCATAACGTCCCAAAACGATAGATCCTATTCAAACTGAAGTCCATTATATGTTCTAACACACCATTCTTTCCATATTAATACAGATGAGCCAGTGTGGTGAGAGGAGCTAGCATTTACACCTTCTACATTATAGAGTGGTGCAGGAGTGAGTCCAAAATCCTAGAAATGAGTTAGCATGTTACCACTTCCTGATCCCTCGTATAAGGAGACAACTGTTTATTAAACAAGTTTTTGGTTAGATCTACCGAAATAAGGTATGCGATGAAAGCAAGCTGAAGAGATTTTCACTTTTTTTTTTACGACTTAAAATACGTCAGTAAAAGCCCCACTAGTGAATTTTGGAAGCTTCTGTGTCACAAAAACAGCTGCTGCCAACAAGCGTCTAAATGAGACTACTTAAGGTCATTACACTTAACATTAGCCGCCATTAGCTTAGCGGTGGTGACCGTGCTGTAGCTTATAGATAGTTAACTTTTTACTTCTGGCAGTTGCATTTAAGCTTCAAAAAACATAAAGTGGTGTTAATATGTGGAGATTATCCTGCAGAACAAATGTGTAAGTATCAATAACTTTAGTTTGATCTTATCTTCTATCTTTTTATCCAAAGGAAAAATCCCATTGCTTTTAGTCGAGGGAGCCCTTGCAATGCTAACTTCCGTTACTGCACCACTCTATTGAAGGGATGAACTGTGCAGCATGTTACAACTTTTAAAAGAGTGTTATAAGTGATTCCTTAACACAAATACAGAAGGTAGACCTTGACCTTGTTCATGTTACCTCTATTTTTGTACAAGGTAGTAACACAAAGCAGCTAGGACTAATGTTAACAAGCTTGGTGCAAAATAAGACAATATTTTCAAAAAGAGTCAGTAAGTCAATAGTACCCCACAAAACAATGATTGCCTATTATCATCAAATAGTCCAAAGTGCTGTTCAGTGTTGCACACTACACACCTGTAACAGATGAAGTAGGTGTAGAAACGGCAGCATGTAGCACCACAGAATGTTGGGGGGGGGCACCTCCCCCGCTCTTTATCCTTCAAGTCAAACATCAGTGCCGCTAAACTGCTAAAGCTAACATTTCTCTGCTTATATATTAAGTGCTTCAGGTTGCCAGAAGGTAAGACTTTGCAAGTTAGCTTGACTTTACACATGGTAAACATAACGTTATATTTAGCTAACTAATAGCTTTTTTGGCTTTCTGTTGCAAGCTACTGTAATTTAGCACTTAGCTACATAGATTGGAGTTACTGACAATATTCAGCAGAGAAATTGACCAGGAGCAGCAAACCAAGGACCCACAGAACGGAAAAGAAGAGAACATGACATGATTAATAAATGTTACCGCCTTCAGAACGGAAAATTAAGGAAGTTTGAAGGAAAACCGGGGTGTGCTTAAACCCTGTCACTGCAAGCAATGAGGGCCAAGGGATCCCATGATCCTCTGCGTCAGGTCTCTGGAGCACCAGTCAGTATGCATGTCTCATCGAGAGAACGCTGGAACCTAAATAATGCAATGCGCGAAGTGAAGTTTTCCTATTGTTATTCTTAGTCTTCATATCCCCCTCAGCTTTCACTCTAGAGTTAAGACTTTTGAAAGAAGAGAACAAATTAAATAAAACTCTTACTGTAAAATAATAAATTGAGGTTTAATAATTGTTAAACTATGTCACAAATGATTGTGTCATTTATTTATCCTACTTTATTTATTTATGATTATTTCATTTGTTAAGTGAGATTTTTCGAGAGTTAGAATGCATGCACATTCTGCTTTGTGCTCCTCCTGTGGCAGCTGCATTTCTGAAATACTGAAACCAAGTAAGATGTGCAGAAGAGTGCCGAACTGCCACTAACAGAAGCAGTGGCAGTTTGACCTGAGGTGACCTGTGGTGGCCACATCGTGAACATTTCCATTCTGAAGGGGTGCTGGCTCAGATGAAGTTCAAGAGAATCCAGATGTTTCAGAGAAGGAACAGACTGGGCGTGGTCGAACTCCCCCACGCTCTCACTGTCAGGAGGAGAGTCGCCGCGCTGCATCGGACACACTGTCAGTGAGTCAGCTGATCCTAAATCTGTGTCTAAAGGCAACTTCAATGTTGAGAAAGCTGGATGGGGCTGCCTGTTCTCCGTCAAGGCTGCTGACCGATGACAGTGTCTAACCACTTCTTGTATGCCAGGGCGAAGCGTCTCTGCTCAGGGTTGCAGCAGCCGTCCAGAAAGCCGCTCACAAAGCTGGGCTCAGAGGGCAGGGCGGGGGGGCTGGGCGGCCGGACGCCTGTCTTTAGTCTTTTGCTGTCCCGCGGGTCGGGCAAGGGCGCCCCGTCGACCTCCATAGCTTGAGCAGCGTGGCCCTGTCCGTTCACACCGCCCCCTCCACCTGCAGAGCTCTGAGCGCTGAGCGTGGGGGGGGCAGGGTCCCCGTTACTGCTGAGGACCCCCGACCTGCTCTCTCCGTTTGTGCTGCCCTTCTGCTGCTGCTGCTCCCTCCTCCAGTGGTGCCACAAGTAGAACACGTGCCTCCTAGAAGGGATGGAAACATACATTCAGTTATGAACAGTGCTGGGGGTTAGGTGCTGCAAAGTAACATGTTACAGAAATCAGATTACATTTATCTTAGATAATTACTCCGACTATCTGCATAACGGGAGGACAGAAAAATAAATCAAATGTCCCTTTTGGCTTGCGCTACACTCCGAGTTCATGGATGAGGAGACGGAGCAAAAATGTCAGAGTTTCATAGCAGAGATAAAAAGTCGCAGCGTACAGCATGGAGGACATGTTCGCCATCTTTCAGAAACATATTGATAACGTGGGGGGGGCGGCCGCCATCAGACAGGAACACTTGAAGCTACCTGGACCAGAGTTCTGATAACTGAGCCACAGAAAACATGATGTTCAGACAAGGAGCAGAAACAGAGCTCTGTGATCAGTGTTTATTAGATGAAGGGTTTGTGCTGATCTGGCAGAAATGAGGTTTAACTTTATATTGTTATTTGATTTGAGGTGCTTATCAGGCAATGTTATAGAGTCATCCACAAGTAATGTAACTAGTAGTGTAAGTAAATACTTTCAGCAGTGAGTAATAAAGTAATGTAAGGTATTACTTATTTTCTTTTTTTGAATAATAACAATTATTATCGTGGCATAACGTGGCGTGATGTTTTAAATTGGGATCTGTACCAAACAAATATGTTTTGTTAAGTCTTCATAATATGTATTGTAGGCAGGGATATCTCTCCAGCACCACAATACTCCATTGGATATGGTATTTTAACTACTGCTAGTGTATTTGTTACAAATAGGAATTCAAGCATTTTTATTTAAAGAAACTTGTTTTTAGAACATATTTGAAACAAGTTGATGTGTACACTTGTTTGAGGAATCAGACAGCTAAAAACAGACTCTTTTTTGCAGTCAACAAATAATCATATTTTAGAAGTTAATAATGCATTTGGTGTAAAAACCCAAATTGTTGGCTGTAGTACACTATTTCGAGGAGTAACTGTAGACATTATAAATGGTGATACAAGTTCCAAGAAATTGTATTCAAAGATAGTTCTTCAGTTGATCTACCAAGATATAGTCACCCACAGCATTTGACAGGTTTGAAAGTCGCAAACAGAGGTGGAAGTATTCAGATCTCGTACTTAAATAAAGTACCACACTGTAGGAATACTCTGTTACAGTAAAAGTCCTGCATTCTAAATGTTACTCAAGTAAAAGTACAAAAGTATTAGTATACAAATAAACGTAAAGTATTAAAAGTAAAAGTAGTCGTTGTGCAGATTGGTCCATCTCAGAATAATATATATGATATGTTTTATAATGATTGATCATGAAAGTGTTCTCAAAGCTGGTAAAGGTGCAGCTAGTCTGAATGACTTTGTATACTGCAGGGTAGCTGGTGGATTTACTCCAGGTGGAACTAAAGTCTGATTCAACACTTGGTTAGATTTCACACCATTCATCCACATCTGTGAAGTAACTAAAGAGATTAAATACATGTAGTGCAGTTAAAGTACACTATTATAACATTTAAATACTTAATTCCAGTATAAGTATCTCAAAATTGTACTTGAGTACATGTACTTAGTTACTTTACACTGCTGGTCGCAGATAGTCAGATCTTACAAATGTGAAAACCAACGACACCAGCAAATAAAAAGCACCAGAAATGGACAAATGTCCGTTATGGCCCCCTTTGAAGGCTCACCTGTGACTCCAGAGGGTCTCGTGCCCGGGGAAGGACTGGATGAGGTCTGAGCACAGCTCCATCTCCTGGTGGAACAGCTGTAGGACTGTGTTGGCGCTCAGCTGCCACTCCTCATCGGTGGCTGCCTCTCCTTCTGACAGCTCCCCGTTGGCCTGGCTGTGGTGGAGATGGCTGCTGCTGGGGGCTGTGCTGCACCGCTGCTGGGGGGAGGAGGTGGAAGCTGGAGTCTGGGAGAGCTCAGTGATCAGCGCCTTGAGCAGGAACTGGCGGTAGTGGAAGCCG
This sequence comes from Gymnodraco acuticeps, assembly GCF_902827175.1. NCBI lineage: Eukaryota > Metazoa > Chordata > Actinopteri > Perciformes > Bathydraconidae > Gymnodraco > Gymnodraco acuticeps. The sequence continues at coordinate 950,049 of NW_022991760.1, read as the reverse complement.
CTGTGGTCGGACACGTGCATGGACACCCACAGGCGCATGGAGGACAGCTCATCATGGAGAACCTGGGATACAATACATTCCATTATCATTTATTGTCAGATCAAGCATGACATTTTACTTGCATCAGAGCAGCTTCATTTGCAACATCAAACAAGGACACATCTCAAGACACGATACAAGCAAAACAAACATTTGACATAACATCGTGATCACTGAAGAGAAAAGAAAAAAATGATCCTTTAGCGTTCATTTGACTTGAAGGAGTGCTTCAGTCTGACTTTGTTAAATCGCCGGCCCTGTATCTCTGATTCGATGGTACCAATTCATATTGACTGTTCAGAACGTGGCTGGGGTCAAAGATGATGTTAATATGCTATTATATTATTGTTGTGGTGGACAACAGCCCACCGACAGACAATGGAGATTCGCCATGGCTGCCTGTTGCTGTCTTACCTGAGAGACGCAGGAGGAAGACAAAGCGAGGGTCCCGTGCCGGGCTGCTGGTCAGACTGAGAAAACGAGGAAACCGACCTCCTCTTCCGAGTATTCTTCTGGCTAATGTTCAATCGATTGAAAATAAGCTAGATGAACTCAGAAGTCGGATTGCTTTTCAACGGGACGACATTAAGAACTGTAACGTGTTCATTCTCACCGAGACTTGGCTGAACCCCGCTATCACGGACTACGTCATTAATCCTGGCGGATTCACTATTTTCCGCCAGGACCGAACAGTTAACTCAGGGAAAAGTAAAGGAGGCGGTGTGTGTATCATGATTAACAAGAACTGGTGTACAGATGTGAGGGTTATTTCTTCGGACTGTTCCGCTCATTTAGAGCACCTCATGATCACATGCCAGGCTTTTCACCTGCCGAGAGAATTTACATCTGTTGTGATCACAGCAGTCTATATTCCGCCTCCACACGCCGACAACAACACGGCACTCGATCAGCTGTTTGGGATTATCAACAAGACCGAGACTTCACGGCCAGTTCATTGTGGCCGGGGATTTTAACACCGCTAACATGAAGAAGGTCCTGCCGAAGTACTACCAACACATCAGCTGCCAGACGCGCAGGGGAAACATACTGGACCATGTTTATTCTCCTTTTCAACATGGATATAAGGCTCTCCCTCGCCCTCACTGCTGCTGCTGCTGCCTGCTTACAAGCAGAAACTCAAACGGGACAGATCGGCGACAAAGACAGTACAACGCTGGAGTGAGGAGTCAAACTCAGCTCTGCAAGACTGCTTTGCATCTACGGAGTGGAGTGTGTTTGAGGACAACAACATCAACACAAACACGGACATTTGCTACATTGGGAAATGCATCGATGACGTGGTACCGAAGGTTTCTGTACAAACATTCCCGAATCAAAATCCCTGGATAAACGGCGAGGCACTATCGCGTACAGAGCTGGAGATTTGGAGGAGTACAGGAATTCTAGGTATGAACTCCGGAGAGCAATCAGCAGCGCAAAGAGACAATACAAAGACAAGGTGGAATCTGACTTCAAAGGCCGTAACACCCGGAACATGTGGGCGGGACAAAGAACAATTACAGACTACAAAGGAGCAGCGGGGGGTGCTGCGGGAGTGTCTGCGTGCGCATCTCGCCCAGATGAGCTGAATAGATTTTTTGCACGATTTGAGAGCAGCCAGGCTGTGGGAGCACAGAAGGACCAGGAGCCCTGCCCTTTTGTTTTAAACAGGGCAGACGTGTGCAAATCCTTTAAAAGCCACACAAGGCTCCTGGACCTGATGGCATCCCTGGCCGTGTTCTCAGGGTGTGTGCAGTTCAGCTGGCAGATGTGTTCACAGACATCTTCAACAGGTCCCTGCTGCAGTCTGTAGTCCCCACATGTTTAAAACACTCCACCATCGTTCCTGTCCCCAAAAACACAATAATCACCAGCCTCAACGACTACCGCCCAGTAGCACTCACTTCCATCATCATGAAGTGCTTTGAGCAGTTAGTCAAACCCTTCATCACCTCCTCCCTCCCTGACTCTCTGGAACCCCTGCAGTGTGCCTACAGAGCAAACCGGTCCAGAGACGACGCCATAGCCCTCACCATCCACACTGCCCTCACACACCTGGACCAGAGGAACACTTATGTGAGAATGCTGTTCATTGATTACAGTTCAGCTTTCAATACCATTGTGCCCTCCAAGCTGGCCATCAAGCTCAGAGACCTCGGGCTCAACAGCACCCTCTGTGACTGGATCCTGAACTTCCTGATGGGCAGGCCCCAGGCAGTGCGGGTGGGAAACATCACATCCTCCACCCTGATCCTCAACACCGGAGCCCCTCAAGGCTGCGTGCTCAGCCCTCTCCTCTACTTCCTGTTCACTCACGACTGCGTGTCCACACACAGCTCCAACACCATCGTGAAGTTTGCTGACGACACGACCGTCATCGGCCAGATCACCGACGGCGACGAGACGGCGTACAGAGAGGAGGTCGAAAACCTGACATCTTGGTGCCAGGATAACAACCTCCATCTCAACGTCAGCAAAACCAAGGAGCTGATTGTGGATTACAGGAAGCAGCAGAGAGAGGGACACGCCCCCATCGCCATCAATGGGACTACGGTGGAGAGAGTCAGCAGCTTCAGGTTCCTCGGGGTCCACATCACTGAGGACCTGACATGGACTCTTCACACCACCACCATCACCAAGAAAGCTCGACAGCGGCTCTTCTTCCTCCGCAGGCTGAGGAGGTTCAACATGGACTCCAGGATACTCTGAAACTTCTACAGGTGAGGATCCTGACTAGGGATGGGTATCTTTAAGGTTTTAACGGTACTACTACTTTTATCGATACCGCTTATCGGTCCGGTCTTTTAACGGTACTCTTATCGGTTCTTTTGGAGAAAAAAAAGAAGGTAAACCAACTAAACAAATTGTGAACAAATTATTATTTCACATCAAAAGAAACCGCAATGCTTTAACAAATCGTATTAAATAATCTGATGACAGAACTGTAAACAGAATAGTTGAAACTTTAACAAAATAAATAACTCAGTTACCTCTAATCATTAACCCATGGTTGTATAATTGAGTTAACTCAGTGTGTTGCTGCTAGCATAAATAACACCTGACGTGGAAACGTTACTCGTGGATGGGGCTACAGAGCTGCTAGAAAGACAGTGGAACCCGGTGCATTCCTCCGTCTGAATGTGGAGCACTTTTGCAAAATGTTTAGACAAATTGCTCGTGTTACCGCCCTTACATGCTAAACACTTATTGCACTTTAGGTAACGAGCATTGTCCACATCGAGACGGGTAAAGTTTAACCACATCTCGGAGCGCTCCGCCATCTCCTCCGTGTGTGTGTTGCTGCATGTAACAGCTGCGTGTGTAAACCGCCCCGCCCCCTCCCAAGCAGACAGGGGAGAGGGAGAGATCTCTCGACTGGATTGGAAAGATCGAAAATACTAAAAATAACCATAGACGCATTTTGCAGTCTTTTTGCGTATTAGAAACGGAGTTGGCGACACTAAAACTGCAATATAATGTTTGTGTAGCAATAATACACATTTTTTAGATGTCTCCAGTACCGATAAAAAGACCAATAACGTCGGAGCTTAACGGTACCACGGTCTTTAATAATTCAGCCCCAAGGCCCGTTTAACACCGGCTCGGTACCCATCCCTAATCCTGACCTTCTACAGGTGCACCATAGAGAGCATCCTGACCTTCTACAGGAGCACCATAGAGAGCATCCTGACCTTCTACAGGAGCACCATAGAGAGCATCCTGACTGGCTGCATCACGGCCTAGTACGGCAGCTGCACCGCCCTCAATCGTAAGGCTTTACAGAGGGTGGTGAAAACTGCACAGAACATCACCAGGACGGAGCTGCCATCCATGAAAGACCTCTACTCCTAGGCAGAATGTATAAAAGTTAATGTTCAAAACAACAGAGAGCCAGAAATCTAGGTGTAGTCATGGACTCTGACCTGAGTTTCAACAGTCACATTAAAACAGTTACTAAATCAGGCTACTATCACCTAAAGAATATATCTAGGATTAAAAGACTAATGTCACAGCAGGATTTGGAAAAACTTGTCCATGCTTTTATCTTCAGTAGACTCGACTACTGCAATGGTGTCTTCACAGGTCTCACTAAAAAATCTATTAGAAAGCTGCAGCTGATTCAGAACGCCGCTGCTCGAGTCCTCACTAACACTAAGAAAGTGGATCACATCACTCCTGTTCTGAAGTCTTTACACTGGCTTCCTGTGTGTCAAAGAATAGATTTCAAAATACTGCTGCTGGTTTATAAAGCACTGAATGGTTTAGGCCCAAAATACATTTCTGACCTCCTGCTAAATTATGAACCATCCAGATCTGTCAGGTCTTCAGGGACTGGTCAGCTTTCTGTCCCCAGAGTCAGAACTAAACATGGTAAAGCAGCGTTCAGTTATTATTAGTGCTGTAGCAACGCGTCGACGATGTCGACTTCAAAATCTCGTCGACGACAGATTTCCTCGTCAACGCATCGCCACACACACGTGGGTCACCCAAAGCAACAAGCAGTTCGCAATCACACTTCAAACACAATGGAGACTGAAACGGCTACCACCTCCTCCTCACAGGATTGCGCACGAAGCCCTGCAAAAAGCCCCCAAACAAAAACATCTCGCCCTAGGTCTTCAAAAGCATGGGAATACTTTAAATTTAGTCCAGAACGCAAAGGCATTGTTATTTGCAGTCTTTGCCAAATGGAGTTGGCATACCACACTAGCACAACAGCTATGTTGGAGCATTTAAAGCGGAGGCACCCCCTTGTCTCTCGTGAAGGGAACAATGATAAGTAAGTAGCCTACTAACTTTGGCTAAATTAATTCCACGTTTGTGGAGTGTGTTGTGCAGCTTGAGTTCTGTGCACTTCGGTAGTGCTAACTATCTTATAGCTCTCCGTGCGGTTTGTTCGTGCTTGGTTGGTTAGTAGTTAATGTTAGCTACCTAGCTAGCGGCGCCAGCTGTGTGTTAGTTAACGTTTGTCAGCATTTAATGTTGGCTGGAATGGTAGCTAGTTTACATCTGCAGTACACCGCTATCTAGCCACTACTAACCCGGAACGAACTAACTGCACAGAGAGCTAACTCATGTTGTGGTCCTTTACGAGTCAAACATAACATTAGACTAACGTTAGTCAGCTTATGGCGCGTTTCCACTGCAGCGGGTATCTCGCTTTAAGCGTGCCGAGCCGGGCCGGGCCCGTTTTTGGTTGCGCTTCCACTTGGCCTAGTTTTGGCCCGGGGCTACCTTTTCACCTTTTTTCTGGCCCGACTAAATCGTGGTTCTAGGGCCAGGAACAACCAGGCTGAGTCGGGCTGAGTATGCTAAACTAGAGAGAGAATCGCTGGCAAGGGGGCTACAACTACAACAAGATGAACATATTTGACCGTGATTTAATTGTAATACACGTTTCAAAATGATGCCGAAGTAACAACATACTGATACCGGTTAGTAAAAACCATAAATTAATGCTTTGACAAGTCTGCAGACAGACGGCAGGCGAAAAACCTTTTAAAATGCGTGTTTTCTGAATGTAGCTTGGCTAAGCTAACGTTATATATGCTCCGACCGTCCACGCTCACAACAACGGCCTACAGACATAAATAAACCAGCGACTGTATTCACCATGACACAGGCAGTCTGTGGTTTGTACTTGTTTAACTTTTGTCTAGTTTCTGAACAGATATGAAGAGCTGTGAGCTCTGAGTGCTAACAGCTAACGGCTGTGTTGTTTTTTGGGGCGCTCATTAAAAAAAAAAAAATATTATTAAGAATTTTTTGGTATTTATTTGAGATACATTACGTTTTTTATTAATCGAACAACAGAAAAATAATCGTTAGATTAGTCGACTAATCGATAAAATAATCGCCCGATTAATCGTTTTCAAAATAATCGTTTCCCCCCAGCACTAGTTATTATGCTCCAAATATCTGGAACAAACTCCCAGAAACCTGCAAGTCTGCTGCAACTCTGACTACTTTTAAATCCAGGCTGAAGACTTTTCTTTTTGTCGCTGCTTTTAAATTTAAACTGAGCCGTTGTGTTCATCAGTAAAGTGGAACTTGTGTGTGAACTATTCATATCTTAAACTGCACTGTAACTTTTTATTCATGTACTTTTTATTCATGTATTTTTTATTAACTGATCATTGATTCTCAACCTGGTGTCGAGTGATATTTCACCGACACAGGAGAGAACGTCAATACAGGCATCGTTTTGGTTTCAAACACCTGGTTCGTGGAAGGATACCAAAAAAGTCCTAGAAAGACACAGGTAAACTTAGCTAAAATACTTTAAAATGGTTTGTGGGTCAAACTAGAGGCCAGTTTTATTAGTCTCGGAAAAAACTAAAGGATCTTATAGTTCGAGGGTGGACTATAGGGTACATTTTCTTAGTTTTACTAAAACTATTGTGATAGTGATAGTGTAGTAGGATACAAGGTACGACTATTTTATAGTGGGTTACTAGGTACGACTATGGGTATTTTCTTAGTTTTGGGGAAAAACTTTGACAGTCTTTTAATGTTTCTTTTATTATCTTTTCTTTTTAATGACTGTTTTTAAATGCCTTTGTCTGAATGTCTTTCATTTTTGTAAAGCACCTTGAATTACCTTGTGTTGAAAGGTGCTATATAAATAAACTTGCCTTGCCTTACTCCCAGCAGCTCAGGAAGAAATCCCTCCAGATTATAAAAGACCCCCATCACCCCAGCCACAAACTGTTCTGTCTGCTGCCGTCTGGCAGGCGCTACCGCAGCATCCGGACTAACACCACCAGACTCGGGGACAGTTTCATCCCACAGGCCATAAGACTGTTAAACACCTGAACTTTGAAACAACATCCACAACATTCATCTGGCTGCTACTTAGAAATTATTTATCTAATATATCATATTTTACTTTTTTTGTTTGTTTTGTATTTACTTGCACTATATTTTTCAGCTCATCTGTTTTATTGTATTGTACTGTTGGAGGAGCCTGTGACCTAAGATTGTCATCGTCATAACTACACTGTAGCTATGTTCGTATGACAAATAAGAACCTTGAAACCTATTATGAAGGCTGATTCATAGATTCTCTCACAGGGTTGACCTACCATTTTTGAGCAGAATTTTAACTGGTGGAGCAGTTTTGATTTTTAAGTGGTAGACAAACACTTGTACAATGTAGTATTGTAATACACTGAAAAAAACAGAAACCTTGAATTTCTTTTATATAGGTCAACAAATTTCACATTACTGTATTAGGTTAGTTGAAAGCAATAATATTAAGTTGAACCTAATATTTTTTATTTAAACTTAAAATGATTGCTTTCAACTAAACTAATACAGTTATGTTAAATATGTTGACACTCTTATCACAATAAAATTAAATCTTAAAACAAAGAAAATATATAAAATGCATCTCTTCCTGATCCTACCTTGACGTTGCCCTGGCCCATGTGCTGCAGCACCCAGATGCGGTGGGACCATGCGTTGTAGTTGCTGGGGTAACGGCAGGCGGCGTCAGAGCACACCTTCATCTCCTGGTGGAGCGTCCGGGCCAGGTGCTCGCTGAGCTGCTGGCTCCTCTCTGCATCCCCCCGCTCTGTATCCCCCCGCTCGGCGCCCCCCTGCTCGGCGTCCCCCCGCTCTGCGTCCCCCTGCTGACGCTTCTTGCTGCGGTCCGCTGCAGAGCACTGACCCAGGATCTGCTGCAGCACCCAGCGCCTAAAGGGAAACAACCACTGCTGGGTCAGCACCTTCAGACACTGGTGTACGCTTACTTTTTACCAGACAGACAATCACAATAATAATAATACACTTTATTTAATTAGAACCTGGCATGGAAGATGCAGCTGAAAGTGCTTTACACGACAAGATACGTACAAATAAAGAGTAAGGAACATTATTAAATACAAGTTATAAAAACAAAGAGAAAGAGTTAGATCATAAAACATGAACAGTGATAAAATTACCCCTTACTTTATTACTGTCCTAAGATCCAAGGGGAGGCTGTTCCACAGTTTAGAGCCTCCCCAGATTTCTTGTGAAATACTTCAGGTACTTCTAAAAGGAAGGCATTGGAGAGTCTGAGTGTCCTTTATAAAATGAAAAGGCAGTCACTGATGTATGTAGGGGCAAGGTTATGTAAAGCCATGATACAATTTAACAATAGCTCTCCTCCTGCCACTGGAGGGGTGCAGTCCCGATTAGTCAGAGCAGCCAAAAGGGAACTTTATTTTGTAGTGACACAGCAGAGGGCAGGTCAAAAAGTTTGAATTTGAAACAGGAGACAAAGTGTCTGATGGAAATTCAGGACTATAAGTTCCAATTTTGACATTGGGTTGTTTTGTGTCTGCGCTTCAGTATTATAAATAGACTAATAATATACACTGAACAAAAATATAAATGCAACACTTTTGTTTTTGCTTCCATTTTTCATGAGATGAACTCAAAGATCTAAAACATTTTCTATATACACAAAATAACCATTTCTCTCAAATATTGTTCACAAATCTGAAAATAATCTGTGATAGTGAGCACTTCTCCTTTGCCGAGATAATCCATCCCACCTCACAGGTGTGGCATATCAAGATGCTGATTAGACAGCATGATTATTGCACAGGTGTGCCTTAGGCTGGCCACAATAAAAGGCCACTCTGAAATGTGCAGTTTTGCTTTGTTGGGGGGGTCCGAAAACCAGGCGGTATCTGGTGTGACCACCATTTGCCTCACGCAGTGCAACACATCTCCTTCGCATAGAGTTGATCAGGTTGTTGATTGTGGCCTGTGGAATGTTGGTCCACTCCTCTTCAATGGCTGTGCCAAGTTGCTGGATATTGGCAGGAACTGGAACACGCTGTCGTATATGCCGATCCAGAGCATCCCAAACATGCTCAATGGGTGATATGTCCGGTGAGTATGCTGGCCATGCAAGAACTGGGATGTTTTCAGCCTCCAGGAATTGTGTACAGATCCTTGCAACATGGGGCCGTGCATTATTATGCTGCAACATGAGGTGATGGTCGTGGATGAATGGCACAACAATGGGCCTCAGGATCTCGTCACGGTATCTCTGTGCATTCACAATGCCATCAAGAAAATGCACCTGTGTTCGTCGTCCATAACATACGCCTGCCCATACCATAACCCCACCACCACCATGGGCCAATCGATTCACAACATTGACATCAGAAAACCGCTCACCCACACGACGCCACACACGCTGTCTGCCATCTGCCCTGAACAGTGAAAACCGGGATTCATCTGTGAAGAGAACACCTCTCCAACGTGCCAGACGCCATCGAATGTGAGCATTTGCCCACTCAAGTCGGTTACAACAACGAACCGGAGTCAGGTCGAGACCCCGATGAGGACGACGAGCATGCAGATGAGCTTCCCTGAGACGGTTTCTGACAGTTTGTGCAGAAATTCTTTGGTTATGCAAACCGATTGTTGCAGCAGCTGTCCGAGTGGCTGGTCTCAGACCATCTTGGAGGTGAACATGCTGGATGTGGAGGTCCTGGGCTGGTGTGGTTACACGTGGTCTGCGGTTGTGAGGCCGGTTGGATGTACTGCCAAATTCTCTGAAACGCCTTTGGAGACGGCTTATGGTAGGGGTGCACCGAATGGGAAATTCTTGGCCGAAACCGATACCGAAAATAGGAAACAGTTGGCCGAAAACCGAATGCCGAAAGGCCGAAAATGATTAATAGAAATATATATATATATATAATGTATACATTTTTTACCAATGTTGTTCAGCTACCTGATTATGGAAATAGACATGATTATGGCAAAACTTAACTTAAATAATAATCACTATTATGGGTCCATAAAACATTTATTCAGCACTTTTGAATGCATACAGTACATGTATATATGTCATGTATTATTGCTAAAAAACATTATATCGCAGTCTTAGTGTCGCCAACTCGTTTCTAATATGCAAAGACAACAAATGCGTCTATGATGTATTTTCGATCAGACGAGATCTCTCTCCCCGGTCTGTGTGCGAGGGGGCGGGGCAGTTTACACACACGCAGCTGCTACATGCAGCGGAGCACACTGCGGAGATGGCGGAGAGAACGCGCTCCGAGGTGTGGTTAAACTTTACCCGTCTCGATGTGGAGAATACTTGTTACCATAAGTGCAATAAGAGTTTAGCATGTAAGCACGAGCAATTTGTCTAAACATTTAGCAAAAGTGCACCGCATGCAGACGGAGGAATGTACCGGGTTCGACTGTCTTTCTAGCAGCTCTGTAGCCCCATCCACGAGTAACGTTTCCACGTCAGGTGTTATGTATGCTAGCAGCAACACACGGAGTTAACTACATTATACAAACATGGGTTAATGATTAGAGGTAACTGAGTTATTTAGTTTGTTAAAATTTCAGCTATTCTGTTTACAGTCTGTCATCAGATTATTTAATACGATTTGTTAAAGGCTCAGGGCAATCTCGATGACAAAGGTCAATGTTCCCCCCCCCTGTGAGCTAGCCGCGAGCATGGTCGCCGCGTCTTTATTACGTCATCACAACAACACGTTAGGTTACCAACGTAAGCCTGTTCTGACATTCGGTGATATTTTTTCGGCCGACAGCCGAAAGGGCCTTTTTAACCATTTTCGGCCGATAATTTTCGGTGGCCGAATATTCGGTGCATCCCTAGCTTATGGTAGAGAAATGAACATTCAATTCACGGACAACAGCTCTGGTGGACAGTCCTGCTGTCAGCATGCCAATTGCACGCTCCCTCAAAACTTGCGACATCTGTGGCATTGTGCTGTTTAGTGTTGGGACTAACGCGTTGTAGTAACTCAGTTGCCGTTGCTACATGGTGCGTTACTCCGTTAGTTTTTTTATATAGTCAACAGCCAGGCGAACAGAGATGAGAACTGTACTTAAGTACAGTACTTGAGTAAATGTACTTAGATACTTCCTGTGTCACATGCGGAGACGGGCTGTGGGCGTGTTTGTGTTGTTTACTAACAAGACTATCATGGCGGCGGCGGAGCTCAAGTCTAGTTTCTCCACCTGGAGATATTCTCACTATTTCACTTTTGTCGAGCACAAAGAAAATAACGTTTTAGTTAAATGTAAGTTGTGTCCTGGCGGGTCAAAGAGCCTATCTACTGCCCAAACCAGTAATTCAAATCTCTTAAAACATCTGCAAAAACAACATGCTGGGACGAAGCTAGTAGCTAAGACCACAGAGACTCAGCCGACGCCACTCCACCTCCACCTAAGCAACAGCGGCTGGATTTTAACCAAGGGACTGCTGGCCAGGGAAAAGTCGATTAAGCCATTGCACGGTATGTTGTAGAACACATGCAGGCTATTGCTACAGTGGAGTCACCCGCTTTCAGGGAGCTAGTTAGCATGATAGCATGTCCGGGCGGCACACGGCATATGGGACGGAAAACTTTTTCCAACTACCTGGAGAAAGAATATACAAAAATGGAAAGCCAGCTAATATCGATGCAATCCAGATTGCATATAAGGCATGTCAAGTTGATCAACAGATTGTATTATTCTCCAATGCAATAACAGTACTGAAATGAAGGCTTTAAGGGCATTAATGGGAGCCCATTTTGAAAAGTAACTAAAAAGTTACTTTTCACAGTAACGCGTTACTTTTGGGTGCAAGTAACTAGTAATGGTAACTAGTTACTGGTTTTCAGTAACTAGCACAACACTGGTGCTGTGTGATAAAAGTGAACATTTCAGAGTGGCCTTTTATTGTGGCCAGCCTAAGGCACACCTGTGCAATAATCATGCTGTCTAATCAGCATCTTGATATGCCACACCTGTGAGGTGGGATGGATTATCTCGGTAAAGGAGAAGTGCTCACTATCACAGATTTTTTCAGATTTGTGAACAATATTTAAGAGAAATGGTTATTTTGTGTATATAGAAAATGTTTTAGATCTTTGAGTTCATCTCATGAAAAATGGGAGCAAAAACAAAAGTGTTGCATTTATATTTTTGTTCAGTGTAACAACAACACAAAACATATTATTATGTAATGGTTGTTCTAAGCTAAAATAATGCTTATGTGCGTGTCCTTCTTGTCTTTATAGAAACAGGGATCTAACAACCTGTTTCCAATACAGAAACGCATACAGGGGCACAGGACCTTTACCTGCGTTTAAATAGAGTTTCTCGATCTAAATTTAGACCATAGTTCTCCAGCTTTGGAAGCAGCACGTTGATGGCACAGTGACTATTGGGGCAGAGGTTGTTGTTGAGTGGTCAAAGCAAACGTTTGGACTGCTTCAACTTGTGTACAGCTTCGTTGCAGGATACAGAAAGAATAATGATTGGAACTAGAAGTGGATTTTTTTGTAGTGCCTTTTGAAAACAATCTTTATCCTTAACTTCCCGACTACTTTTCGCCTAAAGATAAAGAGTGTGTGCAATGAGCTCAGAGTACGGGGGGAAAAGGGAGCCGAGAGAAGGAGCTGCCATTAAGGCAATTCAAAAAATATTTGAGTATTGTTTCATTATGGCGATATTATAAAACAAAAATGACTATGTGCAAGCACTTGTTGTCAACTATCTTCTCTACCTCTGCATCATCAGTTGCCATCTCAAGTGCCACTGTCCTTGTGAGAATCTATTATCAAAGTAATTAGCTTACTGTAGGTTGATATCATTTGATAGAAAAAGGGAGTAGTTTGGTTCCTGTGACCAATGTTTGACTGACTCACATATTTACCAGCTTCCAATCATATCAACCACAACATTGTAGTCACTGTAATGTGCAGGAGTGAATCTGACAATGTGGAGAAGCAGCAAAGTCTAACCTGTGTATCCATGTCTCCGGGCTCTTGGGGAATTTGGTGAGGGCGAGCTGGCCCAGGTAGAGGTCTTTCTCTGGGTTAAGGACTCCGCATTGCAGCAGCTCCTTCCTGCAACAACAAGCAGCCATGCATCACTACCAGTGTTGGTTACTCAAATAAAGTAATGCATTACACATAGTGGTTCTTTAAAAAAAAAAAAGGTAATGCCTTTCTTTACTTCGTTACTCACTGCTGAAAGTAATTAGTTACACTACTAGTTAGATTACTTTTTGTGATTACTCTATAACATCGCCTGATAAGCACCTCAAATCAAATAACAATGGGGGGGGGGGGGGGTGCTTTGACGGACGTTAATATAACTGGGCGGCCCGCCCAAGTATAGTGTATGTGTGGGAAACCCTGGAATCTGATTACAGTAATGCGTTTCTTCGTAGTGCATTACCCCCCCACCACTGCAGACTGTGGCCTTCTTCCACAGGGTCAGTACAGCATACTTAAATCCCACTGTGGTGTGTTGAACTGGGATTATATGTATTTCCACATAATCGTCACAGCACTCAGCCAATGCACCAGCCTAACTATATCCAGCTTTTAATATCAGGTCTTGTAAAGAGATATTCAATATTTCAAGAGACAACAAACAGCTCACCTTCAAAGAGAACAAATATTTGTGCTGCGAAAATGTATCTGTACCTGACATTCCATGCAGTGGTGAAGTCCGGGTTAAGCAGCAACAGAGTGCAGGTGATATCCGCTAAAGCTAAGAGACACACAAACATCAACAGTTAGCTCCTCTGATGTTCATCAGTATGGAGGAAGTTTACGCAAAAGGAAACCGCTTCTATATTAAACTTGCAAACTAGGTTTGTAAAATAAAGTAGCGTTCAAAAGAGTTGTGCAGGAATGAGTTCTATGACATGGAAATTAGTTAGCATTTGACCACTTTTGATTCCCTTATCTAAAAGTCAACAGTTGTTTTTTGACGTGTCTTTGTTTGGAATGCTTGAAATATGGTCTGTTGTTTACACAAACTGAAGAGAATCCTAACACGTGACTAAATGAGACAACTAAACGTCCTCACGCTGAACATTAGCCGCCATTAGCTTAGCGGTGGTGATGCTCAGCCATGCAAACATGTTGTAGTTAGTTTATGCATTTAGGATAAACATGATAAAAGTGGTGCTTATATGTGGAGATATCCCTGCTCATAAAAACATGTAGGTGTCATAACTGCGTGTTTCCCAGAGATATTTGTTACCAAGCAATATTCCAAAGTCCAAGTCCTTTTGTTGAGGAGACCTTCGGATGCTAACTTACTCTGTGCTGTTATCCTGTATTGTTGTGTTACAATACAAGATACCTCAATTACAGTACAATGAATTTTGCGCCACATTAACTCCCTTGCACATTCTCTTTCTGCACTGTGTTGTTGTGGGGGTATACGTATACTCGAATAGACAATGAAAACAGAGTTCTGGTCTTTAATCCATCAAAGATATTAATGTCACAATAAGTTAGACAAAATATAATAACATGATTTATTCGTTGTGCCAGATGTTGTGAGAGTTCAGGTACCTTCCCTCTCCAGCCAGTGTTTGCGCTGGCGGTAGAGCAGCAGCTTGTTGTGGACATATGGCAGCAGGAACTTGACACACCAGCTCTCCACACCCAGCTTGTTCTCCACCAGCACGATGGGACTGCGGTTGTAGCGGGCCTCTGGACACGGGATCACACCAATCTCATCACTGAGGGAGCATAGGAGGGAGGATGTTACTAGTTGTATGTGAACATAAAGGAATTGTTCGTACAACACAACATGGGGCTTGAGGCACATTCTTTGTATTTTTCTGACAATTTATAGAAACTATTTCCCACAAAATGTTCTGCAATAGCTGGGAGAAAGAAGGTGACATCTGTGTTTGTGGATCTAAAAGAGCAGTCTTACACATCCCATTTAAAACATTTGAGAACAAAAACACCCAACAATATTAATAAGGTGCAGTCTGATTGAGGCTTATTTATATAAGAGCCATCTTACAATAAAAACATGTTTAACATTGTTATTGTAAATGTATATATTGGAAAATATGCATTTTAATATGATGCAAGCTACGTATTATTTATAAGTACACCATAAAAGTTGAAATAATACAATTCAATACTAAGGTGTATGGAGAACAAGTAGATAAAATATCATGACAGACTCAATGTTTCTTATCATCTACGCTACATGAATTATAAATAAAATACATATCCACATTTCCTAATATTTAGGATAATGGGCTTTTGAAACCATAGAGTATAGAACCATAAGTACATATGAAGGTGTTATTTGCACTATAAATAGGTAATAAGCTAATACGATAGCTCTTGAAGGCATTTGCCAACACTGACAGGCCGATGCCGGCGTTCCTCTATTAAATAAGAGACTGAAGCAGCCCAGAACACCAAGGAATGGGGAAACAAAAGCTACATTTTCAAAAATGACACTTTTGATGTATCGTTCTGAATTACTAATCACATCATTGATAAGCTAACGTTGCTGGCCTGGGCAGAAGGTTATGACAGCCGCCTTACCACGTCAAAGGGCGAGCTAACTGGCTAGACAAACAAACACACTGTTTATTTTGTTGTTTAACAGATAAATTATATATTTCTAAGAACCTTTTCCAGCTATATATAAGAGAACAAACAAACAGCTAAGATAGCTAAACTGTCAACTTTCCCTGGACCGCTGTGATTCCAGGTAATAGTCCGAGCCCACACAGGTGAAAGACTGGGTCAAGCAGTGGTGTGTTCAGGGTCCACTGGATGAGACAGACCGCTCCAGTCCCTCTGCTATGTTCACGATAAATGTACTTACATGTTGGGGTTTCTCTTGAAGGCATTTGTGATGTCTTTGACAACTCGCTGGACCAAGACGTCCACCTCCTCCTCCGACTCCGCCATCTTTATGGCACCTAATGACGTTCACGTTACACGGACCAAACAGTTTTTCCGGTTAAAAAAAAACAACACTACGGAAGCCCAGAGAGCTTAAAGGCAAAGCTGCCTAAAAGACTCATAGGAGGAGATGGATTGTTATGTACTGCTATCTCTCGCGATGTTTTAATACAAAATAAATAGTGTACGTTCCGAAGTCCTTGGAAGAATATGTTTTGGAATAATTTTGGTGAATATTTATACTGTATAATAGTAACGTTATTGAAGATGATGCCATATTTATTGAAGATTTTACACTATAAATATTCCCCAAAATTATTCAAAAGCACATTCTTCCAAACTCTCTGCAGTATGTATGAGCAACAGGAGACTATTGATGTGTGTAGTGAGTTTGGTAGAAATATACTGTATAATAGTGAAGTGATTGAATATTATTGTATTCTCTTTTTTCGGAGTTACACTTTGCTGAGCACTCATTTCTTCTCCAGCTGCAGATAGAGACCAATGTAATGTCTCCAGTTTGGAGGACAGCACGTATTGGCTTTTTTTGATCAACATGTGATTGTAGTTCGTTGTCAACCTTGCCACGGTACTTAGGAGACGTACTTTGTGTCTGAATAACGTTTTGTTCATGAGTTATTGATCCGTGAAATCCGAATCTGCCAATATCGTTCCAACTTTACTCAACTTGTTGTCACTCAGTCATCAGTTTCTATAGACTATCTGGATTTAGTTATTGCGTAATAATTATTGTGTTCCCACAAATTACTAATGCGTGGGAACATAATAACTAATTTGTGGCCATGCATTATTAACTCGTGCCCACGCATTATTAACTCGTGGCCACACATTATTAACTCGTGGCCACGCATTATTAATACGTGGCCACGTATTAATATTTTTCTCACCAATGTCACCACGGGGGCTCCGTACAAATGTAAGTGCTTTGTGCAGTTAATATTATTTTTAGGGAAATGTCGAATCCATAAAAAAAAGATGGTCTGACTCTTAACCAAATTGTGCAGATTTTTACCAAGAACTAAAATAATAAAGTAGCACTATTAATAATAGTGTGAATGAAAAACCATTCAAAACTAATTGTTCATTTAACAAATATTTAATCCGAAATATGGAACTGTATTATTTTAATTGTATTTACTTAATGTCATTACTTTAAATGTTGTCAACTTTTTTGTATACAAAATATATGATGTTCATATATGTGCTTCTTCAGTAGTTATCCATTAAAACGTTCATATTCAATTATATCATTAACATTTTTTGCATAACCCGTATGGCCTTTTGCTCATTCTGTAATAGCTGTTCTGGCTAGTCACTGCAGATGTGCCTCAAAGCACTACACATTGTGGTTCAGTTGTGCATTTTCCAAAAACAAGAGTTCACTTCATCACTTAAAGGTGGGGTATGTAATTTATTTCAGAAACACTTTTTGTTATATTCCATGAAATGCTCTTAACATCCCGATAGCAATGAATATATTAAATGCTTTGACAATATATATGTAAGGTAGAAGCCTTGACAGGCCACCAGGTGTTGCTGTTGCGTAGCAAATTGTTGTTTTTTGTCCATTGTGGGACACCGTATTTCTCCTGTTGTTCTGGGTGCGGCCGCCATCTTGGCGCTAATGTTTGTATTCACTCCACGAAAGGTGAGCATTGTAAATGGCGGTAAATAATTGTACACATTATTACGTTAAAAACGTCCAAACATTCCATTTATTTAATTAATGGGTTAGTTTAAATGTTTATTTACCTGTTTGTGTATGTTTGGGAGTGAGATGTCTATGTTTTGTCTGTTCATTTGGTTATTGTATTGGCATGTAGCTAATGGGCTAATGTTTGTATTCACTCCACGAAAGGTGTGTCAGAAGAGCTGCCATTGCGAAGAATAAATCACTACTCAGCGTCTCCACCGCAATCCGATCTACTGTGTCCTGTTTTCCGCCCCTCTGCATAACATCCCATCACCAATAATAAACACAACGCAGAGTCTCAGGGTGTTCAGAGAGGCTACGGGACATTTGGGTTACATATACATAAAACATTTTATCTGTGGAAGCCGTAGCACTGTAAAAAGCACGACCAATCATTTTAGCCGGCCCGGCTAAAGTAACTGGATGGCCTACCTGCCTGTCAGCCTTCCATCTGTGCACAAAGGTATCTCGTGCCCTCATTGGTCATGTGTGCGTTTGTGTGTGTTGGAGGAGGGGCTCTGTAAGGAAGTGGCAGATTTTTCCCGGGGGTCAAGTCGAATAGTCCATTTAGCTTAGGAACCTTCCTAACGGAGTGAAATGCCCCTGAAGTCCCTCAGTGGCAGCCATGATAAGTGCTGTTCGAATTCTCTAGAATGTCTAGATGATAGGAAAGGAGGTTTCAAACTTCCTTTATAACCTCCTTTAGCTTAGGAACCACTGGACCTCCCTTGATGAAAGGAGAAAATGCTGCCCCACAATGCCTTGCGGCCGCAGCATTTGCCGTCACACAACAGTCGGCCGTTCACGGAAACAACCGATTATGACCGATAAATGATATCATGAAAGTTACGGTGCTTATTAAAGGTCACATGTCATGGCCATTTCCACTGATCATAATTCCATTGTTGAGGTATACTAGAATAGATTTACATTGTTCAATGTTCCAAAATCACATTGGTTTCTCAAACAGCATCTCTGTAAAGTATGTGTATTCAGCAGTATTCACTCTCTCCATTAAACGGCTCGTTGCAGCTCTTGCCCCCCCCTCCCTGTGAGCCCAGTGTGCTCCGATTGGTCGGGACCAGTCGGGACGTTGTGAATCGCGCTAAGCTCCGTGGAGGTGTGATTTCCTTGTTTAGCGAAACACAGCTGAGCACACATAAAGTCATAGCCGAAGTAAAAACAATAAGTGTGGCTTGATATTGAGTAAGAAAAGGGTTGATAAACGCTGTGAGAATGGGTCTGCAGAGAGAATGGGTCTCCAGAGAGAATGGGTCTGCAGAGAGAATGGGTCTGCAGAGAGAATGGGTCTGCAGAGAGAATGGGTCTGCAGTGAGAATGGGTCTGCAGAGAGAATGGGTCTGCAGAGAGAATGGGTCTGCAGAGAGAATGGGTCTGCAGTGAGAATGGGTCTGCAGAGAGAATGGGTCTGCAGAGAGAATGGGTCTGCAGAGAGAATGGGTCTGCAGAGAGAATGGGTCTGCAGAGAGAATTTCGCCGCGATCCCAACTGTCTGTTATCAGCCTGCAGCCAGGGAGGAGAGATCAGCAGAGCTGCTTGCACTGAGTGTGTGAGGAAGTCCGTGGATTGGTCAATTTGGACCAATCAGCGGGGGCTTAACATAACGGCTCCGCGGACGTAACGTAACAGCTCCACGGATTGGTCCATTTCGTTCCGGGGACGACATGACATCATGATGTCCCCGGAAGAATCAAATGGACAGTGACGTATCTCCAACGAGGCGTTTTGGGGAGGTATTTCCTGTGTTAGAGTTTTACTCGCTACATGGTGTACTTTGAGGGTTTGTGACTGCACACCGTTTACATGCATAAAAACCTTCATAACACACAAGGGGACGGGTACTAACCGGAAAAGCATGACATGTCATGCTTTTTTAAAACGTATGTGGTAAGTTGCCAAAGTGCTTTGTTTTGAACGTTCATCAGTATTATAATCAAAGAGAAATATAACGTTAGTTTTTACTGAAATGATCAAATAAAGTCAACATCTCGCAGTCTTCACTGAGCTGTGTGGGGTTTGTTCAACTTTTAAAAGATGTTTGAATGGTGATATACACAGTGATAGATGTTAAGGACTAACGTTTATAATAAATACATCTGTATTGATTCACTTTCCTTTTTTATTTCAATTCCAACTTTGGTCCTGAAGAATATGTTTCTCTGTTGTCCACGTTCATAAAGCATAAAGCAACAGCATCAGAGCACGGTGCAGAGTCTCTAGATGAGTTTACAGTAGTCCCTCGTTCTTATTGAACATCCATGTTGTAGTCCGCTGTATAGAAAACTGTAGTTTCCATAGTTTCCCCACAGCAGCAGACGCACATTCATGACGTCCGCTGGAGCATCATAAACACGTCGGATAGTGAAAGTGCAGTCGGATTCTCTAAAGTACCGCAGTCTCTTATCCTAAGTCCTTTTGAATTCTCCTATCCACTATCCCTTAACCCCGTGACGTTTCACTCAGAGGTCAAGGAATAGACGATAGGGTTAGAATTTAGGAGCTGATTTTTGGATTATCCGACGCAACCCCGGTTTCTCAAAAATGACCTACCCCACCTTTAAGTACACAACAAACCTGCCAGAAGAGGGAGACATGTGGCTACTGTAGCACCAAACCATGTAGGGTTACAATATCAAGTCTGAAGCTCCTCTTTATCAGAATTTTTTTTTCTGATGAAGACAATCACAGATTGAAACAATATAGATATAGCAAGATGGCACTGTGCCAAGTGTCTGCCTGTTGCAAGCAGCTCCCTGTATTTTTGATGAATTCTTTCTTTTTACCTCTTTATTTTCTTATTCGTGCTTTTTCTTCCACTATTTATTTTCAATATTTGTCAGATAGTCTACATATTTGTATATTCACGGTCAACTTTTATTTTCACAAATGTCACATCAATGAAGTATATCTTACATCATCTTAACCTTAAACTGAAAGTAAGGTTACAGAAAGACAACTTTCTGATGGGATCTAAATGGAGTCTTGAGAGGTGTTGGGAAATGCAGCAGCTTGACAGTCTCCCATTGCCTCCCCCACCTGAAACTCAGTAAATCACTTTCAAACAATCTTACGTAAGAGATGGAGCGCATCTGTGGAAAAAGTGTGTTGGGGAGCCACAGCGGGGGAGTCGACTGTTTACTAGCCAAAGACTGTCAAAGCTTGTATATAACTTGCTCCTAATGAAGTTGTTTAAGCAATAAAAAAAAATGGATGCTTAATAATTCAATCTTATTCATTACGGTTTGGATCTGGATGTTTATTTAGTTTCAGCAGCTCAATCGTTTTTATTTCCAGGTAGGTTGACACATACGAGGAACTTGCTCTGTGTGAACGGTGCGTTTTAAAAAATGTTTAGCATTGTGTCATAATCTGAATTTATAAAGTAAATAAATCTGTAAAATACATTTAGTAGAGTAAAAAGTACAACATTTGCTACTAAAATGTAGCAAAGTAGAAGTATAAAATGAAAATACTCTGTAAGTACTTCAAATGTGTACAGTACTTGAGTAAATGTAATTAGTTACTTTCCACCACTGATTTTAGGCATTCAAATAAAACATGTTTGCAAAAGATATGACTGCCATTTACATTTAGAGAAATAGTTAAGCGTTTGGAAATCTAAATTGTTTTCCCTTCAACTGCAAGACAATGGACTCTTCCTTTCAGTGGAGCTACAGCTGTGTTTATTTGAGTCTTTGTTTTATTTACAAAAGTGAAGCAGCACAAACAGCATTTTGACAGAAAGTGTAACTAATAAGCACATTACATCATTTGTTTGAATGCAAGAGGCCAAGGGATGTGAATGTCCAGCAAGGAGCAACGGATGGTTGAAGATATGCTGTATGAGGAGTCTGCAGCTTTCGCACGTGACGGCAGTGACATTGGATGTATTCCCTCTCTTCAGATGCCAATAAGGACCAAAGATGACATTCCAGTTCAGAAGGCGTATGTTTCAATTCCAAAGCCGCTGTACAAGGAAGTAAAGAGTACATACAATATTTGATAATGAAAGGATGGGTTGTAAAGTCTAAGTCTCCATATGCTGCACCTATTGTGTGTGTGAGAAAGAAAGATGGGTCATTGCGCCTGTGCATTGACTACCGACTGCTTAACAAGAAGACTGTGCCAGACAAACATCTGCTTCCCCGCATTCAGGACCTGATTGACTCGCTTGGAGGCTACAGCTGGTTTACCATTCTAGACCAGAGCAAGCCATATCACCAGGGCTTTATTGCCGAGGGTTCAAGGTACCTGACTGCCTTCACGACACCGTGGGGTCTATATGAATGGGTCAGAATGCCCTTTGACTTGTCAAACACACCAGCAGCCTTTCAAAGAAGCATGGAGGGAATGCTCGTGGAGCTCAGGGATGAGTGTTGCATCCCTTATCTAGACGATGTCCTCTGCTTCTTTTAAGGCTTTTGAAGAACATGTTGAGGTGCTGCGACGTGTACTGAAAGCTCTGCAGCGTCATCGGGTAAAGTTGAGACCAGAAAAGTGCGAGTTATTTTGCAAGGAAGTAAGATATGTTGGACGGCTTGTTTCTGCAGACGGGGTAAGAGTGGATCCGAAAGACGTCGAGGCTGTGCAAGCACTGAAAGAGAAGACTCCACAGACTGTATGTGATGTCAGGAGGCTGCTGGGTTTTCTGAGCTATTACCGAACATATGTGCAGGATTTCTCACAAATAGCCAGACCACTATACACGCTGCTCCAGATAAAGTCTGACTCACCTCAAACCAAGCCGACCAAGGGTAAAACAAAGGGCCCTCAACTGCCTTCACGCACCCCAGTAGAGTGGAACAGAGAGCACCAGCAGATCCTTGAACGTCTCATTCACATCCTAACCAACCCACCAGTGTTGGCGTATCCAGACTTCGAAAGTCCTTTCACACTCCACACAGATGCCTCTCAACTAGGTATTGGAGCTGTTGGAAATATGAGAGTGATTGGCTATGGGTCCCGCACACTAACACCAGCCGAACAGAGTTACCATCTCCACAGTGGGAAGCTTGAGTTCCTGGCCTTGAAATGGGCTGTATGTGATAAGTTTAGAGACTACCTGTTTTATGCCCCACATTTCATTGTCTATACTGACAACAATCCCTTGACTGCCATATCTGGCTCTGCTGGCCACCCCACTACAGAACGGGTATAGCCCTGCACAACTTCTCATGGGGAGGAGGCTTCGCACGATGGTGCCAACATTACCAGCGTTACTGGATCCTGCTCTTCCCGACAGCGAGGCTATAGTTCTGCGAGAAAGAGAGAGGAGAATAAAGAATGCACAGCGTTACAACCTGCGTCATCGAGTGAGAAGTCTCGAGAGGCTTGAGCCTGGAAAAGAGGTTTGGGTCACGGATCAGAAGGCGAGTGGAACGGTTATTGGCAGTCACAACACGCTGCGCTCCTACATTCTTGAGGGACCTCATGGGACAGTCCGACCTAATTGCCATCATCTCATCCCCATGTACTCCTCGTCAGAGCAGAGCGGCAGTGATGCAGCTGAGCAGCATTCAGGAGGTGTTCCAGAGCAGCGTACTGCAGAACCTCCGGAGCCGAGTGCTCGAGATGCGCCACCTACACCTAGAACCAGGTCTGGGAGAGCCGTGGTGAGACCGGCTAGGTTGGACTTGTAAACAAACCAGAAGCCTTAGAGATATTATAGAGTTTTATTAGAGAGTAAAAAAAACTGGTGTGCATTAATGTTGTGTAATACACAAAATATCATAGGGTTACATTTAGTTCATGAAGGTCTGGAGTTAACTGTTATTTTATATCTGGTTCAGATAGGAACAGACCTTCCACCTACAGAGGCAGAAAAATCCTCAAAGGCCTGTGGAGTCAATGGCAGTCTACCCATTGATTCATAAAAAGGGATATGTGGTGTTATTGTGCTGTGTGTGTGTGTTAGCCAATAGTAGTGAAGCAGGGCTCGACAGTAACGGTTGCCAGGCCATTGGCAACCATTCAGAAAAAATGTCAACCACTTCTTGGCCTTTGGTTGCCAGTGGCAACCAGTTTTTAACTTGAAGAAATAAGGACAGCAAACAGCTAAATGTGCACCCCAAAATAGATAAATGTTAAATATTTGTTGTATTAAGAGTGATATTTAATTATTGTTGTGACCAGTCGGAACCTGATACTTAAGTTGCACGTGCATTGGTGTGATTACGGAGCAGGGGCGGATCTAGACAAATATTCATGGGGTGGCAAGAGGGTGGCAGGAGATTTTGAGGGGTGGCATCCCCTGACAGAAGTATATGCTGATTTAAATCGCAATCATATCAATCAATTAGGGGTGTAACGGTACACGTACCCGTACTGAAATTATTCGGTACGGGCCCTTCGGTTCGGTACACGTGTGTACCGAACGAATATAGCGTTAAACGTAAAAAATTGAGAACATGAACAACTTTCTGGAAGTAATCTATATCATAGAGCGACCAAGTCATTTCATTGGACGAGAGGCATACTATGAGAGCTGGTCACAGGGATGCGTTCAAATGTAGTCAGTAATTTGAGGAACTGTCGAAATGGCGAACGCAGATAAAGTTGAGCTCGAAAATCCTCCGGCATCATTGAAGTCTCCGGTTTGGGAACATTTTGGTTTCGCAGTTACGTACAAGGATGACGGACAAAGACAGGTGGACCGAACCAAAGCTGTTTGTCGGCATTGTTCAACTAACATTGGTTACGCGGCTGGCAATACATCACACTCATTTGAAAAGGCATCACCCGAATGTGAATATTACCGGTACCAAAAGAAAAAAGACTGAAGTGCAAACCCAACTCCCACTAGCATGTAAGCCTCCACCACTCGCAAAGAGTTCAGACCGAGCCAAAGCTATTACAAACGCCAAATATCCTTATGTTGCCATGTTAGCAAAGCGCTACCTGGCTGTATCTGCTGCCACTGTCCCTAGAGAGGGTGTTCTCCACAGCAGGAGACATTGTTAGTGCCAGCAGATCTGCTCTTTCAGCAAGCAATATGGACAAGTTCATCTTTCTTTAAACAACATGAAAATACAATGACAAGCAAGTCCTAATGTCAAGCTGGCTGCTTAGGTACTAGTACAGTTCAAATACAGATTATTTCAGTTCATCGAAATGCTGCACCTTAATGTTTATTTTACTATATTTTGTATTTATTTGAATACATTAGTCACAGTTTAATAATAATTTAAAAAAAATATTTAATGTTTTGTGATAATTTTTTCTGCTGTACCGAAAACGTACCGAACCGAACCGTGACCTAAAAACCGAGGTACGTACCGAACCGAAATGTTTGTGAACCGTTACACCCCTACAATCAATGTTAACTTGGAAAGCCACAATATTAATATTTTAACTCAATCACATAGGTGATATTATTGTGGCACATCAGTAAAGCCTTACAAGGTGGCAGACGTAATTTAATGAATTTTAACTGAACAATAACTGAATGAGTTTGTTTCACTCTTAGACCAGCAGGGGTACCAATCTATGCAGACTGCTGCAATAAGTACATTAATTAACTGTCTCATCGATGTTTGTCTGAATGAATATGATACTATTAACAATCATATTATTCCTATCAGCTGTCAATCACTGTTAATAAATAATAATAATAATAGATTTAATTTGTTAGCGTTTTTACAGGTGCTCAAAGACGCTTTACAGATATAGTGAAGAACTGTTATGATTCACATATTCATTTATTATTGAATAAACTATATTTTTTGGAGGAGTTAATGATGAATGTTCATCAAGATGCTTGCTCACCCTCCTTCAAATTTGAAAAACAAGTAATTATATCATTATTGATATACAGTTACAACCTTGACTTTACATCAGAAAGAACAAACATTAAAGAAGTGACTAACTGCATCAGTTAGGGTTAAAACACGTGTATTCAGCTAAAACATAAACATCGCTGCAGTTATTATCCAGTGGAAGGTCCTACCTACTGGCCTAGTTAAATCAAAGTGGTTACTTTCTGTTGGCTGGGCAGTGTAGTTTTACACACCGTCTTATTTTACTTTCTCAGGACTTAAAACTGTTTTTTGGGGGCAGACCCCCTCAAAGAAAAAAATATATACACGCATACAAGGTCATCATCTTAACAGTTTGTTATTCTCATCGAGTCATCCGTGAGCAGAGCATCAAGTTGGCATGTCAATTGTCTAATGCGGCGATTACTATTTTGTTCAGCAAAACGCCTCACAAACTTATTAAGATCAACAGCTGTAGTGCGTTTTGATTCAATGCTGAGTACAGCCAAACTTGACATTCTCTTCTCTGTCATTGTAGACCGCAACTACCTCATTCCTTCAGTACTTGGGTCCGAAATGCTTCTCGTTTTGCGCCGTTCCCACGTTCAAGTGAATTCGCCACCAATCATATTTCCACTCTCGCGCCAGGACCGGGGGAGGGGTTACATGACGTGCATCTTGTGCTGCATTCACTTGCACTCGGACATTAGAGACTTTCTCTCATAAATGTCCGATGAGCCACAACTTTTCTTTCAAAACAAAGATGCCAACTGGGGTGGCAGCTGGGGTGGCAAGGCTATTGTTTAGGGTGGCAGTTGCCACCCCATGCCACCCCGGTAGATCCGCCCCTGTTACGGAGCCAGAAAGCGATGCACGTTTACTCGCGTGCGCGGTGCGCCGTGTGTTTGTTTTACAAAAAATGGCGAAGCAAATTAAGTTGTTTGACTGTGGGGTAAAAAGTTCAGCCAACACGTCAACATCTCAAACGAATGTTCAAAGTGATTCAACTGATAAAGCGCAAGATGAGACCGAACGAAAGCAAAGAGGAAATGTGTAAAGTCTTGGGAGGCGAAATATATATGTACATTCTGCTCCATTGTGCATTCACTTCCGGTCAAAGTTCCTTCAAAATAAGAGTCCCGATCTTATTACTACCAACATAAAAGTGCTAAACGAAACTTTACCATAGGAAAATATTGGCATACAAATATAATCACTTCTATAAAAAGGTAACACATTTTAAATATAGTTAGACACATTAAAGGTAATTTACAGCATTAATAATTAATATCTAATTCTTAACTGTGAATGGTTTTCATTTATTTAACATTAGAAATGTATTAGTCTGGCCAATGACAGAACCACAATCAAGACTTCAATGCTGAAGGGCCAGTGGATCTATGGTGGGGGTCAGCACACATTTGAAAGGGAGACAACAGATGACCAAGAAACTAGTGACTTGTGACATTTGTGGGGGATCTGTGAAGAACATGACAACAGCTGCACTCCTAGTATTTAGTATACCAGCAATTGAGGGTGGACCTACCACTTAGGTTTCAAATAATTGTGTTAATTACTTATTGTAAAGCATTTGAACATTCTTTTGTGTGTCATTTTCATTATTAAGTTGATGTATAACTGTATAGTATCTTAATTATTTTAAATATAAGGTGACTAAAAATGGCAACCGTATTTTCAGTTTTGGCAACCAAAAGCTGATGCCTGGTTGCCAGCCTGGCAACCACTTTTAAAAGTTAGCGTTGTGCCCTGTGAAGCCTTACGGGCACGGTTCAGTGACGTCATAGGGAGACGACATGTTATGGTAACGGGGCATGTGGGCCATAGATATATATAAACTAGGGCCGGGACTCGATTAAAAAAATTAATCTAATTAATTAGAGGCTTTGTAATTAATTAATCGAAATTAATCGCATTTTTAATCACATATAAATATTTGACCTAAGAACAGTGAGAAGCAATTTTTTTCACATGGATTTTAGTATACCATTAGGCGCATTCACACCGCAGTACTTTTCCCACAAAGGTTCATGAGAATTTAGTTCATGAGAACTCTTTGAACCTGGGGGTGGATTAGGCAAATGAAGCCGCTGACGTCACTTATTCTTCTTCTGCTTTGGGTTTACTGGCAGGCCGCAAACCACTTCACGGCGTATACTGCCGCCCAAAATCCCCGGCCGGAAGTCCCCGGAGTTGGGGACTGGCTTCAGTAGAAGCTGCTGGGAGTCCCAGCAGCTTCTACTGAAGCCTTCCGAGTAAATCACCAGAACGCCGACACCTCCTCATCTCCACCGCTCCCATGTTTTATTTTGTGTTGCCATAAGTTAGTCTCTCTGCGTTTCTGCGCTGGGCTAATGCTAATAATGCTAATGCGAGGATAATAAAATGGCGGCTTCACAAAACTTTTTGGGAGTTTTACGGGGCGTGGTTTGCAATCCGCCCAGCCAATCAGAAATATAGCTCTTTTCTCACAAGAGAGCCGCACGAAAGTCCCTGCTCTCTAGCAGCTCTCTGCTCTCTAGCAGGGACTTTCGTGGGGGTAAAAAGGTTCTCATGAACTAATTTTAGTACCGGCTCTTTTTGGTGTGAACGCGATAAAAGAGGCTAACGTCCACGCTAGCTTCCACGCTAGCTGCTATATGTTTTGCATTGAGGTGATACTTGAGGCTTGATGTGCTGCGGTGATATGCGAATTCCTTTTTGCATAATTTGCACACAACCGTGCTCTTATCGACGCTTCCATCCGTCCGTTTTTTAAAACAACATTTCCCACTGTGGTTTGTTGTTGTCTGAAGTCATGAACGTTAGTTGGTGCTCCAGTATAATCGGTACGCCTGAAACTCATCCAGTGAGAAACGTTCCGCGGTGCAAAAATAAGTGCGATTAAAATGCGTTAATTTTTTTAACGCGTTAATTTTTGTGTAATTAATTAATCTTAATTAACGCGTTAAAGTCCCGGCCCTAATATAAACACTAGATGACTCACCCGCGCTGCTGACCAATGGAGACCGACGTTGCCACTTGACCGCCATCTTGCTACAGGCAGTTCTCTCATTCATAACATTATGGTTTACTATTTAAATAACCATAGCTTGCTCAATTTTCAACTAATTTTCAAACGGTTTGGTTTTTTATAAACATCAAAGATGTAGTTATGATACTGCATACTTATAATCATGGACTTTCATATGAAAATAACATTAATCAGATAAAGCAATAGCTATACACACACACAAGGTATTTATATTAAATATTTGCTGGTGTATATATTTCCATTTATTTTATTATATTGTTAATATTTAAAATAAATTATAAATAAATTATAAAATTAAAATACATTTATATTTTATATATAACAATCGGTCTCATGTTACCACTCTGTAAGCCAAGAGTTGTTAATTTAGCAATGCCTTAGCTTGAAGAACAGGGACACAACTAATGACAATAGCATATGTTGGTATATTATTTAGATATTCACACCTTTATCAGAAGAACCAAACCAACATAAAATGTGCTCACAGATAGGCCAGTTCTGTCTAATTTATCACAATTATTTTTGATATGAGATCTTCATATCATCCTAGTTTTGTATTTAGTTTCTAGATTTGTAAACAAATCCAGAACCTTTGAAATATGTTATTGAAAAAAGACCAAGAATAATATAAACTGTACCATGTGTCCTTTTGTGTCCTTCTGTAGTCCATTTGTGGTTTGTCTCATCTCACCCCGGCTGATATATCACAAAATCCACTGTTTAAATTGTTCCCTATATTGCCCCTATAAGGTGTCCTTGGGTGTTATGAAAGGCGGCCCCCCAACATAAATGTATTATTATTATTAAGAAGAACAACTTGGTGTGGTGTGGAGGGGATGTAGGAAGCAGGAGCAGGTGGGGAGAGATGGGGCTTCAAGGTTCAAGGTTATTTGTTTTAAATGTGTCTTGGAGATAAGGACCAGCTGCACACAATAAAATACAGTATAACACAAAACCAATAAGACACACGGTGACACACGGTGACACATGGCACACCAACAATCAATCATCGTCCAGCCTCAGCTTTGGTATTCTTTCACAACCATGTTATGGGTTTATTAGACTGAGCAAAGATAAACATATGTGGTGATCCCACGGGTTCTTGTTTGCAGACAGCGGCGATTGGAGCATATAGGCTGCACAAAAGTCTGGCATAGTCAGGTACTTCTGTAAACACAAAGCCAGCAAATTCCTGTATCATAATGCAAGATGTTTTTAACAAGCCAAACCACTTGGAAGAAATCATGTGTAACTTAAGTTATGTTGAAAAGAAAGAGCAGTTCTGCCTCTCCCACTGGTGTAAAGTTGCTGGGTCAACTTTATAATACTAGGTCTCACTCACAGCCTCTTGTTATTAGCCAGCTAATAAATACAACCACGTCATACACAAAGAAAAGCTGCAATTTCAACATGTCCAAGCATTCTGTATCATAGCCATGCTAATAATGTTTATAATAAACCAAACCGTTTGTAAATCAGTCAAGATTTCAGCGAGTTAAGAGTATTTTTGTGCAGATCACTCACCTTACAACAGCTACCATAGCGCGAATCAGAGTAACTGTAGCAAGATGGCGGCCGGTCAGCTACGCTGGAAAATCTCCCATGAGCCATCTAGTGTTTATATATATCTATGATGTTGGCTACCAATAAAGAGACAGGTAATTGTGACAGTTGAACTCACGTGTATTATTGAATAACACGACAGATATATTGATAGAAAGTATTATTTGATAGCGTTATGTGTTTATATTGACTATGTTGAATTTCTCCTTGAGATACAGTAATTGACTGTGACAGACGGATAACTTATATAGAGAAATGTGATATGTTTGTAAAATAGCTATTTGAATGTAACTATGTGTACTTTGAATAAGAAGCAATCCAGACGATAAACCGGATCCTGTGTATAATTCTTGCTGCTGCACTTTTCTGTTTTCTACAGATATCATTTATTGTTGCTGTGGTACCCAAGCTTTTGGGACCCGTAACAGCTACACTAACAATACAAGTTTGAGAGTTGTGCAAAATTCAATTGAAATCAGACTTGCGTTGCCAAATAATTATACTTTAACAGAAATAAATTAAGTCTGTATGGACAATAAATATCCTGCAGTGATTTCAGAGCATTCATTTTTGTCACTCACTGCATGGCAATAGACCTGAAGGGATTTTGAAAAACTCAATACAACTGTTGGAAACCAGGCAGATCTGAAAATATCGTGATTTTAAGCATACATTAAACAGCAAGAGCCAATTAAAAACAAAAGATCATTCATGTTTCAAACATCCTCAGCAATTGTATCATCTTAAAGCACCTTGGGTGCAGCTTCAGCAGATGTTTTTTAGTACCTTAAGTGGAACGGATATGCCATTGAGCATAATAACTTTATTTATATAGCACCTTTCAAAACATAGTTACAATGCTTTCCCCTTAAAATACACAGAGCAAGTGATCTAATTATCTATCTAGTGATCTAATCATAAAAGACAGTAAAACAGATAGAAAGTAATACAACAAAAATACATTAAGAATAAATACAAATCCCATTAAGAAAAATCACAAAGCAATTCCAAACCTTTTTTAAAAGAGAGACTTAAGAGAGCTAACAGATTTTGCATTTTGCAAACCCATCCTCAATTCAACCAGCCCACTGAAGCCAGTACTGTATATTTAAGCTAACGGCAACACAAGACAAAAAAAGCAAGCTGCGTCGGATCAGAAGAACTTTATTTAGTTCTTAAGAGTCATCAACCAGGCCAAATCTGAAGATCTGGAAAAATGGAAGCATTAAGATCAAAATTGGGTTAACAGGAACATATATATTCTCACACTGTAAACACTTGCCAGGTGTGTCTAATTTCTAGTCAAAATATGTCTTCAGAATCTCAGAGGAAACACGTTTTTTCAAGCTGGGATCATCCGGTTTC
Source organism: Gymnodraco acuticeps (assembly GCF_902827175.1). Classification (NCBI taxonomy): domain Eukaryota; kingdom Metazoa; phylum Chordata; class Actinopteri; order Perciformes; family Bathydraconidae; genus Gymnodraco; species Gymnodraco acuticeps. The sequence goes on along the minus strand of NW_022991760.1, from coordinate 918,822 downwards.
AAGAATCTTAGTTGATTTTAGAAAACATTTGTATTAGAAAATCACCAACTAACATAAGAAAACAGAACGCTTTTGAGCATTTCTGGCTTATTTTGTGATATAACATTTCCTAATCCTGCAAATACATCTCAAGGCAAGCCTTCCCAGCAAATTACATTATCTAAATTTACCCATCTTATTTAAAGAAATCTTACAAAGCACATTTTCACTTGTTCTATTGGCAGATTCTTTAATTTAATACGAGTGAAAACGGCTTGTTTCTATGATTTTTTACTTGATTTTGGAGCAGCATCATTCCTTTAAAGAGATGTCCAAACGCCGCTTTTGGGTGGAGCGTTGGGGGGTTGTTCAGGGCTGATCTTGAACGATGGTGCAGGGGGGAACAGGTCATCTCCAGGAGTGTAGCGGGATTGGACCATCACGTTTCTTCCCCTCTGGTAGCTGGAGCTGGATCTGTAGGAGTGGACCGGTACCAGGTGGGACACGTCACTGAAGACCGGCTCAGGGGCCTCCTCCACATATCCTCCACTAGAAGGCTCTGTTGATGAACCGTCAACATCTGTGGACTCTGAGTAATAGCGTGCACTGCCTACTGAGCCTGAACCCCTATAACCCCTATATCCACTGTTGGCATCATTCCCAGGGGCTGCTGGGAGCTCATAGGCACCTGGAGGTAGATAGATACTGTATTGATAATAAATTGGGAAATTATTTAGTTTCACACAGCAGCAGTGTGTTCAGGCATTAAACACTTTTTAAAAAAGGTAGATAAAAGTATAAAACTAAATAAAAACAATAAACAGCATCAAACATATTTTTAGAAAGGACATGAGCCACAAAGAATACTCAACCTCAAATGTTCAAGATAAGTTGTATCAAAGAACAACATATTACAGTAGCAGAAACATATGGTACATATGATAGTTTACAGTATAACTTATAGATAGGCAAGGTAGCTTTTGTGCAAATTGTTCATGGTTATGGAGAGGGAGAAACTAATACTAAGTAGAGGCGTTGTACTCTTGGGGAACAGCAGCATTGGACCCCCTGCTGAGAGAATCTCAGCGCCATTTCCACCACCCCTAACGTTAGCCGGCGACACCAGCTTCCTGTGGGAATTCTGAGCAGCGTGGGTTTCTGCAGTGGGGGCGCCAGGGTATGGCTGGGGTAGGCTACAGCCATACCAAGAAATGGCTTAGCCCCACCTTGAAAAATTGTTAAAGTAAGCAAAATAAATTAAAAAATAAGCAAAATGCTAAATGTGGAGAACACGGCTTGCGAAAATATACGGGTCGTGTCCACAACACACAAACTGCTCCTGCTGTAAAAACAAGTGCAGGTTACTGAGGCAATATGGTTGAGACCATTCGGGCTTGTGCTAGAAGAGGGGTGCAAGGAATAGTCTAAGTGGGGGAGTTTTATACACTAAAGGTGTGGAAATTCTCTGGCGTTATAATATCAGCGCGGCCGCGGTCAGATCAAAATGCCTCCGAATGCAATTTGAATAGACCTACAGCCAATCAGAGCAACGGAACGTTGGGTCTGCGTCATGCCTTACTGATTGAGATCAATCGGAACCGCCATTCAGTATCCCCATTGGATCTTCAACGTGTACTATCATACGTCACGTTCACAGGGATCCCTTTTTATTTACTTCAAGACAATGTGCCGTTTTATTTCATACAGTTCCATTTTGATTGAGACAGGGAAATAATCTAAACCTCACGCGTGGCGTTTCACTGTCAAGGGGGGCGATATAGCGTGTATGTAATTACATTGCAAATACTGACTTGAGCCCCACCACTGTATGGGTTAGCCCTACCATAGATTACCCAACACAAATACGCCGCCACTGGGTTTCTGACATACCCCTAAAGCTTGGGTAAGAACCACTCCCCTCTCGCCTGCCAGCACTTGGGTAGCTAGAGCCGGAAGCCAACATCCAACTGTTGCCATCAGGACTGTTTGAGGCGTATCCTGCAGAGGGAAATGTGTCAATAATGTTTTAATCAAAAATGAAACTCAACTGGACATGGTTTGGACTGTTTACATTACCTTTTGATGCAGGAAGACAAGTTATACTACTGACCAACAGGCATGATATCCAGGACACCCTGCAAACACCATCAGTGGTCAGTTCATATATAAAGACTTGGGTGGAAGGATAGCTCATCTGCTATGGAGAGAACAAATTGAATGTCTTCAAAAGGGACGAAACTAATTTGCCGCCTTAGGTCTCTCAGGGTGAGAAGACACATTATTCTTTACATCTGTGAGTTTGATACTACATGGTACAGGTGTTTGTTTACCGCTTTAAAATCAAAACTGCTCTACAGTACCAGGTGAAAATCTGCTCATAGATTGTAGGTCAACCCTGTGAGAGACTCTATGAATCAGATTACTACAACATCATCTCTGACCCCAACATGTCCTGAACAAGGAATTTGTCTATCAAAACCGGAGATACGGGTCCAATGATTTAATAAAGTCAGACTGAGGCACTCCTTTGTGCACCAGTCAATCCTAACATTAAATACAGAGCTAAATCCCAGGTCTAATGTACGAAAAAGGGTCTATGACAGTGGTTCTCTTTAGTGACCGTGATGTTATGTTAAATGTTTGTTTTCCTTATATAGTGTCTTAATATTTGTCCTTTTTTGAGGCTGCAAATGGAGCTGCTGTGATGCAAGTACAATTTCAGATTTGATCTGACAATCCATTATTATCGTATATTGTAGTTCAGCCAAATGCAAAACAGGAAACACATTTAACACATAACTTACCTCAAAGACAAGCCACGAAGTGCAGCCATGTTGTTTATGTAGATTCCCTGCTTCACCTCTGTGTCCCTCAAGCTCTCCTTAAAGAGGATTCCCAGCACCTTGCTGCAGAGTGCTCATTGGGAACAGCTGCTGGCCATCAGGGATGAAGTGTTAAGCATCAACCTGCCACAGAAAGGTCTTCCACATGGGTTGTCTTATGATCATGCAGATCGTTTTTTTGTCCAGGTTTTAATAAAGGAATCTGTCTGGGAGATTTCAGCCTCCACTCCAATAAAATGGTGCTCGTTTTTCTCCCAGCATTGAAACATTCAAAGCAGCATGTCTTTCCTTAAACACTGTCCCTTTATACACCACAAATAATCCTCAGAGCTCACTGTCAGCATTTGGCATAGGGCAGTGACAAATGAACATAATGCATCACTAGAAAGCATCACTGTTGAATTTGATTATTGCTTCCGTACAAAAATCATTACATGTTGTTGGCGTCATTATATATATTGTTTTCAGTTGGTCCCTTGAGGATTTAAATTGAACTTAAAACTAATTATTCTGCTAAATCAAATGTAAACTGTAAAGTGTGTATTATATTCAATGTTTACATTTTGTGAGTTTGAAAGGCTGGACAAGCAGGATGTACACTGCGTTCTATTCTGTATATTGTATATTTATATTGTGTATTCAATATATATACTCTATAGATTTTATTCACTGTTTTGCACATTGTTTTATCTTCTACTGCTCATATGTACATCTTTATTGTTTTTTTGTTTTTATTTTAATTCATGTGCATCATCTTACCTACTGTACAAACTGCTGTGGCAGAAGAATTTGCCACATTTGGATCAATATCTGTCTGTCTGATCTCATCGTACACATTTCTCTGTAAGTAAAACTTTTAACGTTTATTATCTTAAGGGGTTTTGACTTTTTGTGGGTTGCATGCTTAAAATAATATAACAGGAAAAGACTACTCTTGAGGTTGATTTTACGGGAGGAATACAAATGTTTCATATGAAAGAAACACATAAATGTTGGTATGATCCTTTAAGACCCTATGAGTTTAAGAACATAAGAGCAGTGCTAACAGTAGCACTTTGACTTTTTCTGTTACATCATTATCATTGCAGATAAAAAAGCAACTCAGATTTTGGACAGTAATCAGAAGCAGATCGGTGGGATAATGTATTGAGATGTGATGTTTTGGAATATAACCATATCCAGATGTGTAATATCTTTCCACAGTAGCAACGGTTGACTTTTGAGCTCTGGGTACATCCTGCAGGGCCCACTTATAGTTCATATTAGATGTTTTATCCCCTGGGAAAATTATTCTCATTTTGAAACAGGAAATATGGGAGTATGCGGGGATGTAGGGCAGATGACTCCACATGGACACAGTGCTTTGAGACTGCTGATGTATTGTGGTATGGGCGATTGTGATATAACCAGTGCTGTAATATATTAAAGGACAATTACTCAAGTACGATTTTGGTTTACTTGTACTTTACTTACGCAACCTCCGCTCCACAACCAACCATCGGCTTCGCCCCCCCAGGACCAAACTCCGCACAATGGGGGATCGGGCTTTCTGTGCAGCTGCTCCTCACCTGTGGAATTCCCTCCCAGACCACCTGAGGACTCCACAGACCACTTCAAGAAAGGCCTAAAAACCTTTCTTTAAAAAAAAGCCTAATACAAAATATAAATAAACTAAAACATAAACTATGATATAAGTTAAAGATATCCAGCAGCAGTATACAAAGTAATTCAAATGAGCTCAACCTTTACCAGCAGTGATGAACACATTAATGCTTGATTAATTATAATCCAGATAAATAATATATATGATTTGTAAAATTGGACTTAACGCACAATAAGTACTTTTACTTTTGGTACTTTGAGTATATTTTGATGCTAATACTTTTGTACTTTTACTCAAGTAGGATTTTGAATGCAGGACTTTCACTAACAGACTATTTTGACACTGTAGTATTTCTGCTTTTACTTAAGTACAAGATCTGAGTACAGTACATACATACATACAAACATATGCTTTCAATACTTTTTTTGACAACTTGTGTAGTAACTATACTTGTTTTACTATTCTATATTCAATTATGACTAATATTAAACGTGTCTCAGGTCAAAAGTGCACCACTTGGGTTACCAGAAATTCCCTGGAAAGTGAGAAAAGTCCTCCAGATTCTACCTGTTCTCTTGTTCTCCCTTTCTCAAAGTGTACAATTATTTGTGCACGCTATTTTCAGAACATTTTAACAAATGATCCTAATGCAAATTGGCAATTTCCATAGGTGGTGGAGACATGTCCAGACATGAACCATTTATTTATATTGTTGTCATGTCATATTATTTTGGGCACTCAGTGGCAGCGAAAAGATACACAGGGATGGTAAAATGCAGGCATAGTTAGCAGGAAGAGAAGACACATGTAGAGGAAGATGATACAGCTCTCAGCAGACTTTGAGAGCCACAGAACTAAAGTCCTACAGACCCTCGCCTGACCACTCGGCAGTACTGTTATGTTGTTCCCCCTTTCTGTTTTAGCGTTATTAAAATGATGGCGTTTTTCTTCTCAAGTGGAACAGAGATGATTTATCTTAGAGGCCGGCCCAAAACGTTGCATTGCCAGGACTCCCTTGACTCAAAGCAATGGTATTTTTCAGTTTGAGTTCGGAATATGGCAAAAGATAAGATCTTTGTCAAACACATGTTTATAATACTTACATGTTTTAGTAAGCAGGTTATTTCAAATATTAACATTATTTTTATAATAGTTGAAGCCTTCATGCAAATGTCAGAAGTAAAAAGCTAATGTTGGGCTATAAACAAACTACATGATTATCGCATGGCTGCACATCACCACCGCTGTTACTTTCGTAACAGAAAGTAATCAGGTTTGGCTTCTGCACTGCTGTTATACCTCGATTAGGTTACACTCTTTCAAACAGTTACATTTATCGATGATACATTTCTCTAAAAAACGGCCCAACTCTGCATGCAAGACTGTCATTAGGAGTCACTACCGACAAATAAAGCGACAAATAAATGAATGGATCTGCAGACTATTCAGACTTTGGTTAGACTTATGTGAGTCTTATTTGAGCTTCAACATTTTTTGATGGTAGCAGGGCAAGGTGACCATGCCACAAGTCGGACTGCAATGATAAATGCTAGTTTAAATTTAAATATAATGTCCATCTCACCTTTAAAAATAAAAATGTCTATTGAAACGGTTATCCTATCAATAATAACGATGCTTTGCTGTGGGTAATTTGTCTGCACAAACGATGCAAGTGAGGGAATTAAATAGATTTAGTTTGAATTTAATTTCTTCAAACAAACAATCATCCGTAAACATTTCCGTATTTTTTTGCAATCTCTGAATCTGGAAAAATGGCCACCGCTTACTACCAGTCTGCTGACCTGTATGACTGCAGGTCAGTGGGGTTAACTTTATTTATTTCAGCCGCAGTTATTGTTTCTTCGGTTATCCCCTTTTGGTTTCACAAAGATTGTATCCATAGATAATATTTTCTTTATGAGCCTGGAATTTCTTATACGTTTCTCATGTAACTAATGACGCTTCAAATCGTCATCACCTCCATGCGCGATTGAAAATAAATTCTGGCAAATCTCACAAAAACTCTCTGAGAATCGCCCTCCTCCGGCAACACCTAATAAATTCCTTCCTTTGTTGATTGATTGACATCTATCCTTCCTGTCATATCCTACTTTTAAATTGTGTTCAAGTTTACTGTAACTATAAAGTAGCACTAAATGTAAATGCTCAAGTACAGTTAAGCACACAATTGTGCAGTACAGTAAGGTATTTGAGTAAATGTACTAGTTACTTTTGCAACATGTACAGTAAGTCTGCTTTATGCAAAAAACAGAAAACCTGCACCTCATTGCTTTTGTACGAAAGAAACATTACATCTTTTGGCCGTCATTTACACCTATTCTCTGTGAGCACACCCAACATGATTATTATCTTAGAGGGTATAACGACAGCAGGAAACAAACAAAGTCGCTGAGAGGCTGAGGCTGGGCCTGTTTGATATTGTGTGACACGCTACAAAAAAGTACTTGCTAAGATCAAAAACTCTGTTACAAAATAATGTGGTTTAATGAAAACTGGGATAATCAACTTATTCTCCTTGGACATGTACATTGTTATAGTAATCAAAGCAATCATTTCAACTTGCGGTCAACAAAAAGTACAACGACCCTGTGTCACCCTCTCTTCCACACACACCTCACGCAGGTGAACAGGATTATAATGAGTGCCGCCCATATCCATGTGACCCAAGTCAACCAATAAATAGTGCTCAAATAAATATCTTATATTAAAACAAAAACGCAATACTATGGTTTTGACTTTTGTTGGTTGCATGTTTAAAATAATATAACAGGAAAAGACTACTCTTCAGGAGGAATACACATTTTTCATGAAAGAAACAATTAAATATTGGTTTAACAGTCCTCCACAAAGCGGGTAGCCGGTCCCCCCATTAGCGGGCTGGATGCGGCCCTGCAGTAGTGGGCTCCGGGCCGGCCCTTCTGCCGGCTCATCATCAGTAGGCGGAGAGCAGCACTGCTCGTCCTCCTCCCCCCTCCTCCACCATTCATCCATCTCTGCTGACTTTGTTACAACATGTGAAAAACAACCCTGAGAGTTTGGACGAGTTTTTCGCGGTGAAGTCTTCTTGTGGACTTAACGGGAGACCACCGGAAATACATTTCCCGCTACACCGCGGAAAGGATGAGCAGCGCGAGCCTCACTCTGCACGGTAAATCCGTATATTGTAGTCAGAGGTGGTACTTTAGTAAATGTAGAAGTACCAGAGTTAATTTAAACCTTTACCAGCTTTGATAACACTTTAATTATCAATAATTATAAAACTGATATCATATTATTCTGAAATGGACCAATCTGCACAATGACTACTTTTGGTACGTAGTCATTGTGCAGATTGCATCTATTGTGCAGATTGGTATCAAAGCTGGTAAAAGTTCAGCTAGTTTGAAGGACTTTGTATAGCCTACGGCAGGGTAGCTTGTGAATTTACTCCAGGTGGAACTAAAGTCTGATTTAAGACTTGATTATATTTCACATCATTAATCCAAATCTGTAAAGCAACTCAAGCTATTAAATACATGTAGTGGAGTAAAAGTACACGATTTACCTCTGAATTTGAATGAAGTAGAAGTACAAAGTAACATAACAATGGAAGTACTTCAAAATTGTACTTAATTACAGTGAATAAATGTACTTAAAAGGTACTGAACACCAATGATTATCTTGGGGAAACAGTCAGTAAGTTGAACCAGAAATCTTCTAACTTTAGTCTTTGATGTTTTAGGATAAGCAACCATAAGGTGTGAGGACCTCCTGAGAGATGATGTCAGCAGCCTGGACGCTCTGCCCCCTCCTTACGGTGCTGCTGGTGGTCCGGCTCCTCGGGGCCCAGCAGCAGCTTCTGCCCGGCTCCTGCAACTTTGAGCTGGGCACCTGTGGCTATACATCAGACCCGGAGTATGGCACCTGGAGCATGAATGAAGAAGGTACAGCACCATCACAAGTTTTACTTTTTGACATAAACAAACTTCACTGTCTCCGATACTGCCATTTATATACTGCATGGAGAAAATCATCGATTAGTCTGTAGTCAGGAAAAGCTGCCTGTCACTCAGCATATTCCGGCAGCAGCCTATACACCAACACTGAAACACATGAGCACATACTACAGTTTAAAAAAGCAGAATAAAATCTGAGCTGACAGAAAATGCTCCGTTTTAGTTTAACACACACAGTTAAGCTCACACACACTATTCTATGAACATATAGGTTCACCTGCTGAATTAAAAACAGAACTAATGAAGCAAAGAAAGTGAAAACCATAAAGCAGATTCAGGCAGTAGACGTATAGATTCACACTGAAAGTATTATCCTACAGAACAGTACAGCTCTAAGAGAAGAGAGAACATCTGATCCTTTACAACAAACACTACAGTATAAGCTCTTTTTGGGTTTTTAGTGAAATGTTTATCCTGCTAGTGTCCCCCAATTGTTTGTAATGTAACACTGTTCTGACTACACCATTTTATGTTACTTGCTGTTGTCAAATGATAGACATGTAGAAATGAAGGGCCACTGCAAGTCCTTATGTGCTGTGAGGTATTGTTGTTTAATAAAGTCATTGTAATGTTTATATAAGCAATAATGGCAACAAAGGGTGAGAAGTAACCAGAAACCAGAGTTTAAACTAGTCAGTAGTTTGTGACTTCTCTGTGAGGCCTCTGTGCTCAGTATTGTTGTCTGGGAATTTGAGGATTATGGCACTAGCCTCAAAGTTCATCCTTTTATATTGTCATATCTTATTGGTTGTGTGTTCTCTGGCAATGTGCAGTTTGGCTCACAATAGTAGGTGGAGTTTGTTTCAGTATTACAATCGTTTCCCCTAGTGCTGCAAAAATTAGAAACACTTGAACTTGAGATGTTTTGCATTCTCCAAAACACTATTGATTTGTGGCAGATAGCGCCGCATATTACTCAGAAAGTGCTGCCAATGCTGGATGTTTCAGGGACTGTTATAATGCCACTGTTGGGATTGCATAAAAGTCAAACAATTTCATACTCAGGTACTCTATGAATACAGTGTGTTATTTATACTTAGTTTTCATCACATTTGATTTGAAATGTCCCAATATATTGACTTGCTTAAGGTATCACAACATATTGAATGGTATCACCAAGACTAACGTACTTTTTTATTCAAGGACTTTGAGAAACGCTGCGTTAATGTAATCACCACTATTGACAGTAGGCTATAAACAAGCTACATTACGGTTGCATGGCAGTGTGTCCACCGCTAAGCTAAAGTCGGCTAATGTTCGTGATGATGTTTAGTAGTCTCATTTAGTTACTAATTAGCAACCTCTGTGACACATAGAAGCTCCGGGCATTCAATAATGGGGTATTCCCTCACTTATTTTATGTTGTAGAACAAAACTTGAAAATCTCTTAAACTCGTTCTCAAGATTAAGGAACCGGAAGTACATATGCTGACTCATTTCTGGTTTAAGGACTCATTCCTGTGTGTGTGTGTGTGTGTTGTGTGTGTGTGGTGTGGTGTGTGTGTGTGTGTGTGTGTGTGTGTGTGTGTGTGTGTGTGTGTGTGTGTTGTGTGTGTGTGTGTGTGTGTGGTAGTGTGTGTGTGTAGTGTGTGTGGTTGTGTGTGTGTGTGTGTTGTGTGTGTGTTTGTGTGTGTGTGTGTGTGTGTGTGTGTGTGTGTGTGTGGTGTGTGTGTGTGTGTGTGGAGACTCACTGAGATGGCTAATAAAACATGACCAGGGTTTTCCCTGTCATAAAGCCGCTCCTTCAGGATATCCTGTCTGCAGACACAGGGCCGTCACGTGTCGTCTCCCCCCGACTCTCTTTTGTGGTAAAGACTTGATACTGCTGGGTCACCTCAGCCTCTTTCCTCATTTTCATCTTCCTCGACCCCCCCCATGCTCTTCCATCGCTCCCTACAGAAGTAATAATTACCTTACAGTGTCAAATGATGGCTGGAACATTTAATTACGTCATGGCCTAAAGAGGCCATTCAGACATGATGTGGTTTTTTCCACAAAAAACGTCTATTATCCGGTTACAATTCCACGAGGGAAGATGTTTTTGTAATGAAATGCTCCCTCACTAGATCCCACTTGCCAGCATTACATACTGCATCATTTACAAAGAATCTAAAGCACCAATTAAATAGGGTGAGCTGTTACTAACGTCACAGAGGTCCTTGGCCTTGTGTCACTTTGATGCTATTTTTTGGTCAAAAGCGATATTAGTGATATGCATTCCTTGCCTTTAGAATATTGTGTGTTTACGAGGGATTGAGATGCTTTTTTATAAGCCTCTCCCCAGTACATTTTCATTTGAGCAATACTTTTAAATATTTAAAGGCTTTACCGTTATATTCACAATAGCTAAATGTAGTTTTGCTTGTGAGAATCTAAGGTCCCAGGCTGTGCAACATACTGTACATTATACCTAAGACGTAAAAACAAATAGAAATAGTGCAAGAAGTAATACAAATAAAATAGTTAAAGAAGGTGGTGCAAGTGACACAATCTGTAAATAAATGCATAAAGTACACTGAGCCTAACCCTGTCATAAAACTAGAATGTCAAAATACCGTACATGGGAATTAAATACTGCCTATTGTTATAACAAATATGGGCACTGTAAACAGATACATGCGTAACAGTTGCTCAACTATTGATAAAATCAAACTCAATGGATGTTTATTCCAACTTTTCTGGGTTCATTAGAAAGGGAAATGTGCTGTAGATGAGGACATGTGTTTGGAAACTACTTAGAATCTTATTCCATTCCAAAAGTGATGTAATAGAAGTATTATAAATGGGTTAACTTATCTGTGCTCAATATCACATGGGAAACAGACAGCACATCAGAGGAGGTGTGTGTGTGCCACTGTTAGCACAGTGGCGCCAGCAGGGGGGGCCAGGGGGGGCCATGGCCACCCTGATATATTTGTTGGCCCCCCCACCACACACACCACCTCGCCAGTCACGTATGCGTAGTAGTTTATCTGATATTTAACAACAAATACACAGCCAGCGAGTCGCTTGATTTGAGCTTCCAACGCTCATACTGCAGCCCCTCCCTCTCCCTCTGCTACCATGGTAACACTCTGATACTCGGCGCACCACTCTGATACTCGCGCGCACCACTCTGATACTCACGCACATCACTCTGAGATTCGCACAGACAGCAGCAGGTTGCAGCAACATTTCTTTCTACTGACTTGACAAAAATCCACCAGACTTCTAGAAGGTAAGTCATACGTTCGTTGCCTGTTAAGCCCCACAACACTTTAGGCTTTAGTGTGTTAGCTTTAGGTAGCAACAAACGGAGATATGCTTAGCTTTAGCTGATATTCTGATCAAAATGTGTGTTCAATGGCATTAAAACGAGAAAAACGCTGGAAGACCTGGAAAACAGGCTCGGTGCTCAGTGTCTGTAAACACACTTTGGCGGCTATCCTAGTTAGCGTTAGTTTAGCTTGCTAAGCTAACGTTAGCTGATGTCGGTATGCTGGGCTGGTGTAATGCGTAGGCTACTATTAATCACTGCTGTGTGTAATGTCAATTTGCAGAAAATGAAGAAAGTCAACAGACATCTCTTCTTATTTTAAGAAGAAGAAGAAGAAGAAGAGTAAAGGAGAGACAGAGCTGGCAGGGGAGCAGCAGCATAGGGCTAGTGAGGAGATGGCCATACATGCTAGAAAGTACATGTGGAACTCTGTTTTGTAAAAGTGAAACTAAAACCTAAGTACAGTTTTATTAATGTGATTGTGACCTTTGTAATCATTTAAGTCTTCTACACACTTTAGGTCTGCAGCTCCTTCAAAATGAAACGAGAATCTATGCAGTTTTTCCTCTTCTGTGTTCTGAGGTTATGAGCCGACCATTAGTCAAGTTTGTTTTCATAATGTTCTGTATGCTAATTTAAAAAAGGGGTAACCAGTTTGTTTATAAAGTATAAATATACATTTTCAAAACAAATGGAATACAAGCTATATGTATTACTCTCACCACAGTGGCCTCATCTAAAAAAAATAGAATGTCTCGTCACCTATTTTCTGTCTAATACTAAAGGTGGTGTTTTGTATAATTTATATTGTTTTGAATTTGCTATAAAGGTCAATAATAGATGGTGTTTTTGTGTTCAATCACAGTATGTTACCATTTTATACCCCTTGTGTTTTTGGGTCCTGTTGAAATAAAATAGTCATGTTTTAAAACTTGATTTAATAAAGTCATGTCAATCATCTTTGATCCCAGTGTGACACAAACAGCTTTGTTCAGTCTAAAACAAGTTATAACCTAGAGACATAATATAACTGAAGAACATGTTGTGTTGCTGTTGTGTATTGTATGTGTTGAGAATGCTGAACATGTTGTGCCTTACAATAAAGGAACTTATTTAAATTAAGCTGCATTTGTCTTTTTAAAAGGAAAGAACAACTAGCATATATAAAAAACAAAACAATAAATCACCAACACATGTATACATAACACAAAACAAGTTTCTTTTAAATGTTGTTTGAAGTAAAATGTTAACTCTCCGTATTATATTCACTTCAGATGAATAGTATCCGAAAATGTAAAATAAGAAACCAAAGTATATCAGTAGGTGATTCTCTTTGCCATTGTTTTCATCTAGTCTATACTTTTACAACAATTACATTCTTGGTTTTGGTGGGCCACCCCAAGATTTTCAGTGGCCCCATTTGGCCACCCCTATGAAACATGTCTGGAGGCGCCACTGTGTTAGCAGCTACAGTCAAACAAAGATCAGTTCTGAATCATTATCATGGGATCTGTGTGGGGGAGGGTCAGCTCACTGTATCTTTATAATGAACAACATGAAACCAAGTGTACACTCGTTTTTGATGTTACAGGTAAAACTCCCTTTTACAGTTTCTCGGTATTTAAAAGGAGACGCCAGGCAATACAAGTTGACCTGACTTAAAAGTAATATAATTAATCACTTCATATAATAAACAAGTGACCAATTGTTAAAGAGGCCCTATTATGCTTTTTTGGGTTTTCCCTTTCCTATAATGTGCCCCTCGAAACGCCTCCATTGGACTCCATTGATTACTTCGGTAACATAGTGACATCACTATGTTTCACTCACGCACCTATTAGCTAGCGCTCCAACACATTGTACGTGATGGGCGGTTCACCAATCACAACAGAGCCAGCCAGCTAACCAATCAGAGCAGACTGGGCTTTGGTTTCAGACAGAGGGTGAAAAGAGGTGCTGCAGCACATGCTTATGCGTATGAGGAAAATAAAGAGCTTTTTGAACCTTAAAGCATGGAGACATGTCCCATTAGAGACACTCTAACTGATATGAACCTGAAAGTGAGAAGAATATGTCCTTTTTAAAAGATGAGTTCATTAAATACAACTCAGAAATGTCACGGTGTGGGGTGTGCTGTGTTTTGATCTCCTGGATTATAGAAATGTGTCCCCACATGCCACGTGTAAAGTCACACATTCTCATTGACTGCCCCTTTTGTCTTGTTTTCCAGCGAAGCAACTCCCTCTGTTTAGGATAATCTGTCAGCAAAGTTAATGTTCCCACAGTTGAGATAAGTGGCTGCACTGTAAATCGTGTGTGCCATCTTTCTTCCAGCCAAGTCCTCTCAGCGTGTTCGCCCTGCAGCTGGAGACAGAGCCGTACCCAACAGCAGCTCCAGCGTGGTGAACCACAGACTGAGCGGGCACATGCTGATAGACTACACCCGCTGTGGCAATAAATAGGCAAAAAAAGAGGGGACCACAGTGGTGTTTTCTGTTTGGTTACCATGGTAATGTGGGCTTGAGCTGAGGAGGTTACAGCAAAAAAAGAACTTAAGTCAGAGTTTGTGGTTCAGGGCAGGATGGATATCCTAGGTGATTATACTCAGTAAACAGAGACATCAGAGACAAAGACATCAGACGCTGCTGGGACAGGATACACACTCCCCCCTGCCTCACAGACCTCCCCCTCCACTAAATGACATTTTTCCATTGTTTTTGGCGATATTGCAGAGAATAAGCTCTGTGGCAAACACACGTTGATGATACTTACATGTTCTGTGCATCAGGATCATCTGAAACGTTGATTTAAATGTCAACAGCGTTTCAGTTGTACCAGTGCACAGCTCCTTATTCTTTGTCTGGAACCCTCCACCCAGCTCCATTTTCTTTTTCCTCCCCCTTAATTCCTGTCTCCCCCTGCTCCTCTATTCATTACATTATATGTTCCCCTCTGTCCTCCCCCAGCTCCTCTCCCAAGCTCCTCTCCTCCCCACAGACCTCCACCTCTCTCCTCTCTGTTCTGCCCCAGCTCCACTCTCTCCTCTCCTCTGCAGTACTCTGCCAAAAAGATCCGGTGCTGCTACGTTAGCTATGTGGCTGACACGCAGAAACCGGGTCCTGGAGGGTGGAATACACCTTCGATCACATGATAGACCATGTGCTGGCTTCCAGTGAGATTTGGGCTGTTTAGGCTCTGTGGGTGTGGATGGAAGTCCTGTGTTGGGGTGACTGGTTGTTTTGTTGTTTGTTCTTCTCTGTAATGAAATATTTTACTAAAGGGTATTTGAAAACCAAATCAACCTCTCCTCTCCTAGCTCCTCCTCTTAAGTGAGAGTGGTCTACTGTATCCTTGCAATAAATAAATAAAAAGGACTTTGAGAAACAAAACCTCTCCTCCCCCCAGCTCCTCTCCTGCAGTGAATAATAGCGAATTTGGAACTTAGGTTCAATAACGGTGAGAGATATTTTGTTGGTTTGCTCTCGTACTGCTTCCTACACATGTGTGTGGGAGAGAAACTCCCTCCAGAGGGAACACAAGGGTTTTAGCCTTTGCACACCATTTACATGCACAAAACTCTATAGAACACACTACAGGGAAGTAGTGGGGCAGCTTAGCTAGACATTCCATAACAATTGTGCATTTTGTGATACAAGCATCAAATTCGGTACACTTGTAGCCAAAGACATACAGTATAGAAAAAAATTAGTTAACATGAATTTTCAAACATTGTTAACATGAAAATGTATCTAAAAACTGTTGTCACTGGCGGCCATTGTGAAAAATGGCTGCCATATTGAAAATACATGATGGCTTCATGTTCTGCATGTCTTTGGCTATAACTGTACCAAATTTGATGATTCTATCATATAATATTCATCGTGAATATGAAATTCCATCTAACAACAGTTGTCGCTGGCGGCCATCTTGAAAAATGGCCGCCATATTGAAAATCCATGATGCCTCCATATCTAATTTTTTTCTTTATGTCTTTGGCTACAAGTGTACCGAATGTGATGCTTGTATCACAAAATGCACAACTGTTATGGTTATCTGCCCCACTGAAGGGAAGACCCCAAAAAGCATAAAAGGGCCTCTTTAACGCATCAGTCTATATCCATATATTACCCCTGTAGTCCTGTGCTGGTGCAGATGAACAATGTGAAACATGGTTAGTCTTTGGACTAGGGCTGCACGATTTGGGGAAACAATGTAATTGCGATTTTTCTGACAGATATTGCGATTCGATTTGCGATTTTGTTTTTAAGCGACCCAACGGAAGTTTATTGTAAAATGCGGCCATACCTCCGGCTAGGAAGGTCGTATCAACGTGCTCCCGTCTCTAGCACTCCCGCAGCCCGAGCTACGAGTGAAAGAACTAAACTTACATGAAACTTCCGTTGGGTTGCTTTAAAGTCAAGCTTCAGTTTAAGATTCACCCTGTAATAGAAACATGTGATGGAGCATTACTAACCTGACTCAGATGCTTTGTTTCACCAAACCATCTAGAGCTCCAGTGGAAGCCATTTGGAAAGGGTAGGCACTTTCAGAAGCACTTGGCAGGTGATTGGATCAATCTGTCTATCACCTTCTATCATGGGCCACTTCTGATTGGTTAACAATGGTTGGTACATGTGGAGCACAGCACTTCTGATTGGTGTGGATGACTGACACACAAGAAGAACAAAAAAAAATGTAAAAGAAAAATGTAAAAAAACCTCAGTACAGCATTATTCCTAAACTGTCAACCTGCATTGTGTCTCATGATGTTTATCATTCTAAGTAGTATGTTCCTTTAGCCTTCAGCCATGTATTTCCTGCATGCATTGCTACATTTGTCGGCTACTCCTGGGTATCTCTCTGCTCAAAGACTTCTTCTGCCAGGAGGATTCTCTTCATTTGACCAAATAAGGGATCATAGATACAACTGTTAATCCCCCTCCCCCCTCCCCACCACATTTAGAAGTGATGGCACTTTAGCCAGCTCTCCATAAACTCTGTTTATGTTCACTAAATTGCCTCAATGCTCTCTCAAACATGTGCAAATGGGTCCAAATACTCTCAGCTGTTAGATAAAGGGGAGATAGAAATGCTTTTTCTCGTTCCGTTCACAACTATTTGCTTCAGGAAATACATTATTGTCTCTTTTCATTTTAAATATAGCCAACAACAAAAACACATATCCAAAGCTCAATGGACTGCAATGTTGCACTCTGAAGCTCCAGGTTTCATCCTGACTATTACAGCACTGCCTTAAACTCCCTCCATGTCTTCCAATGCTTCCTGTGTGAATATCTACATCTATGTATATGCCTTGAGGATACTTGTCCATTCAATTTGAGTTCATATTTCATTATCATTATAATTCCCATAGCAACGACTTTGCAATCAGGGTTCTATTTCGTCCCTACTGACCGCCAGAGGCGGTGCTTTAAGCACTGGATATGTCCATCGCGCGCATGCGCAGCTCGAGTACCAATAACAACAAAGTCACCTGTGACCCACGTGACACCGGCTATATCAGCCGGTGTCGTCAGAGGATCTGTTCCCTTTCATCTTCTCGCTGCGCGAGGGTACCGCGGCTACATTTTTGTAGTCTACAGCGTTCAGGTTTGAACGTTTGATCTGAGGGATTGCTCTGCAAGCAGCTGGCCGCGTGCAGCTTCGTGACTGACAGTCGGAGCTACGGGTCGTTAACGCGTCCTCCAGGAGCTGTGGCCGGCTGTGCGCTGTGCAGAGCCTCGACAGACAGGTTGGTGTCAGCTTGTTGCTGGTGATGGCTGTGTCCCCGCACCCTCTCCCAGCCAAGTTGTCCTGATTGCTGTCTTATTTTTGGTTTGGCTTAGACTTTCTGATGACGACAGTGTTCCCGCTTCCTCTCCCATAAAGTTGCCCTTATGCTCTTTTGAAAGTTCTGCTTGTGGCGTTGTGCCCGAGCTATCATTAGCATTTGAGTCCCAGCTTTGGCTGTCCCTCATTCAATTTAACCCGTTTTTCGTTTAGATGCAGAGAGTAAGGTAAGTACTTTCTATTTCTTAGAAGCTATTATCTGGTCTTAACATTTGTGTTCTGACTTGGTCGCTTGATTGTTAGCAGCAGCCGCTTGGCTAACACCTTGCTGTTAAGCTTAACTATTAACTCAGCCGGTGAGGGCAGTGCTCCCGCTCCCGGTAACATAGGGTTTAATTGCAGTAGCGCTAGATCGTTGTATTACTGCTCCTAGTACTAGACTCCTAGCACTAGGATGATATGCAGAGAACATCTTCACTGCGGGTGCTGTGTGCTCCGCATGTGCGGTTACTACTGTAACCATGGCCTACGGTTCTATGCGGGCTGTTCTCTTTCTTAGAAGCTAATTATCTGGTCTTAACATTGTGTTCTGACTTGGTTGCTTGATTGTTAGCAGCAGCCGCTTGGCTAACACCTTGCATGTACTGTTAAGCTTCATTATTTAACTCAGCGGTAAACGCATGGTATGGTTGCAGTAGCGCTATATCGTTGTATTTTCTGCTCCTAGTAGGCCTACTAGACTCCTAGTACTAGACTCCTAGCACTAGGACGATATGCAGAGAACAATCTTCACTGTGTGCTGTGTGCTCTGCATGTGTGGCCATTAAGGAGGATTTCATCCTCCCAATATTATATTATCTAGTGGGCAGCCGTTTGGCTGACACTTTTAGGCACCGGCCACAGTTACTACTGGAACTAAGGTTCTAAGCCGTAAGTACTGGCCATAATTACTACTGTAACTACGGTTCCAAGCCGTGTAAGTACTGGCCA
This sequence comes from Gymnodraco acuticeps, assembly GCF_902827175.1. Taxonomy (NCBI): domain Eukaryota; kingdom Metazoa; phylum Chordata; class Actinopteri; order Perciformes; family Bathydraconidae; genus Gymnodraco; species Gymnodraco acuticeps. The sequence continues at coordinate 900,345 of NW_022991760.1, read as the reverse complement.
TAGTCAATACCGTAACTATGGCTCTATGCTGTGTAAGTACTGGCCATAGTTACTACTGTAACAACGGTTTTAAGCCGTAAGTCCTAGCCATAGTTACTACTGTAACTACGGTTCCAAGCCGTGCAAGTACTGGCCATAGTCAATACCGTAAACGGCTCTATGCTGTGTAAGTACTGGTCATAGTTACTACTGTAACTACGGTTCCAAGCCATGTAAGTACTGGCCATAGTTACTACTGTAACTACGGTTCCAAGCCGTGCAAGTACTGGCCAGAGTTACTACTGTAACTACGGCTCTATGCTGTGTAAGTTCTGGCCATAGTTACGACTGTAACTACGGTTCTAAGCCGTGTAAGTACTGGCCATAGTTACTACTGTAACTACGGTTATATGCCGTGTGAGCACTGGCCATGGTTACTGCTGTAACTACAGCTCTGTGCTGTTCTCTTCTTTAGAAGCTAGTTATCTGGTCTTAAACATGTGTGTTATTTGACTTGATATCGCTTGATCGTTAGCAGCAGCTGCTCGGCTAACGTCTTGCGTGGACTGTTAAGCTTCTTTATTCTACCCAGCTAGGTGAAGGCAGTGCTCTCGCTCCCGCTCCCTCTACCGGTAATGCGGATGTAGCTACATCCCTTTTTCTGTTCGGTGAGTAGTAGCACCGCTCTACTCTTCCCGTTCAGCAGGTAGCTGGTGAAGGCTGTGTTCCCGCACCCGCTCCCGGTTACGCTGCATCTGGCATTCGTCTCTAACTCAACCAGTGAAGGCAGTGTTCTCGCCCCCGCTCCTGGTAAACGCTGAACTGCCTCGCTTTTCCGTTAAGCAGGTAGTCGGTGAAGGCTGTGTTCCCGCACCCGCTCCCGGTTACGCTGCATCTGGCATTCGTCTCTAACTCAACCAGTGAAGGCAGAGTTCTCGCCCCTGCTCCTGGTAGACGCTGAACTGCCTCGTTTTTCCGTTAAGCTGGTAGCTGGTGAAGGCTGTGTTCCCGCACCCGCTCCCGGTTACGCTGCATCTGGCATTCGTCTCTAACTCAACCAGTGAAGGCAGTGTTCTCGCCCCCCGCTCCTGGTAGACGCTGAACTGCCTCGTTTTTTTCCGTTAAGCAGGTAGCTGGTGAAGGCTGTGTTCCCGCACCCGCTCCCGGTTACGCTGCGTCTGGCATTCGTCTCTAACTCAACCAGTGAAGGCAGTGTTCTCGCCCCCGCTCCTGGCAGACGCAGAACTGCCTTGTTTCTCCGTTAAGCAGGTAGCTGGTGAAGGCTGTGTTCCCGCACCCGCTCCCGGTTACGCTGCATCTGGCATTCGTCTCTAACTCAACCAGTGAAGGCAGTGTTCTCGCCCCCACTCCTGGTAGGCGCTGAACTGCCTTGTCTTTGCGTTAAGCAGGTAGCTGGTGAAGGCTGTGTTCCCGCACCCGCTCCCGGTTACGCTGCATCTGGCATTCGTCTCTAACTCAACCAGTGAAGGCAGTGTTCTCGCCCCCACTCCTGGTAGGCGCTGAACTGCCTTGTCTTTGCGTTAAGCAGGTAGCTGGTGAAGGCTGTGTTCCCGCACCCGCTCCCGGTTACGCTGCATCTGGCATTCGTCTCTAACTCAACCAGTGAAGGTAGTGTTCTCGCCCCCGCTCCTGGTAGATGCGGAAATGCCCTGTTTTTTAGTTAAGCAGGTAGCTGGTGAAGGTTGTGTTCCCGCACCCGCTCCCGGTTATGCTGCATCTGGCATTCGTCTCTAACTCAGCCGGCAGTGTTCTCGTCCCCGCTCCTGGTAGACGCTGAACTGCCGTGTTTAATAATCCAGCCAGGTGAAGGCAGTGCTTTCGCTCCCGCTCCCTCTGCCGGTAACGTGGGTGTAATTACATCCCTCTTTCTGTTCGGCGAGTAGCAGCAACGCTCTACTCTTTCCATTAAGCAGGTAGCTGGTGAAGGCTGTGTTCCCGCACCCGCTCCCGGCTACGCTGCATCTGGCTACCTACGGAATGGCTCATTCATGTAGCGCCTGTATGGCTTCTTTTGAGCCATTGAGAAATGTGAGCATCTGAGGGAGGTTCTCACGGTAAACGCCTGCATGAGCTGTAGCTGCATGCCTCGGGCGCTCAGAGTGGCTAGAATCACTGAGGTGGAACGTCTGGCAGCAGCCAACAGACACCTCTCCTTGTCACATCCTCCTCCAGATCAATTTGGGCCGTTCCCGGCGACTTGAGGGAGCGATGGCTATGTGTGCTCCCCCCAATAGAAGGACTAGAAACAAGCTGTCCTCTAAAGTGGATCGGCTAGCTGCCGATAGGGGCATGATGAAGTCGCCTCTTGGTCCTTCAGCCTGGGCCCGGTGTAGGGGCCTTCGGTTGACGCCCCTCCTTCGGTTGGCGCACCTCCTTCGGTTGGCGCACCTCCTTTGGTTGGCGCACCTCCTTCGGCTGACGCACCTCCTTCGGTTGATGCACCTCTGTATGAGGAGGCCTTGTCGCTGGTACAGACTCGTCGCCAGGTTTCTCTGGCCCAGTCACCACTAACGGAGGCATGTAGGAGAGTCCTCCGTAGCGTACCAGTCGAGCCAGGGGAGCTGTTTAGGTCAGCTGCCCTGTAGGCACTGGAGTGTGCCGCCCAAGCTAGGCAGACCAGGCAGCAGCTCTCGGGTCTTCGCAGACCTGTGCCCACTCCCAGCAGGCCCAGGGGCCACTCTAGCAGCCGCACTCAGCCGCCGGATTACAGGGGTGATCTGCAGAGGTCTTAGCGGCGCGACCCAATGACTTTCGTGCCCCAGGTCGCCCGCCTTCCAGACGGCCTCGTGCCCCAGTGCCCCCCCGGTTGTCGGCTGCTTTCCCAGCAGCAGCTCAGTTACTGGGCGGTCTGTACTTCCGTCCCTTGGGTGGTTTTCACCTTAAACCAGGGGTACGGACCGCAGCTCCGGCCCCTAGCCTTCGCCTGGGTCTAATTGACAGTCGTCAGCGATCCGGCAGGGGCCCTAGCTCTGGCCCAAGAGTTGTCCGTCCTTCTGTCCAAGGACGCAATCAAGCCAGTAAGACCCTCTGCTTAGCCCAGGGGGTTCTACTCGGCGTACTTTCTCGTGAGCAAGAAAGTCGGCGGATTTCGCCCGATCTTGGACCTCAGAGGAATCAACAGATTCCCGAAGGTGCTGCCATTCTATATGCTGACCACTGCATATGCACAGGTGGAGTGGTTCTCAACCGTGGACTTGAGGGATGCCTACTTCCACGTGGGCCTGGCAAGATGGTGCCTTATATTCAGTTCCTACGGCCCTTGGGCAGACTGGCAGCTGCCTCGGCCGCTGGGCCCTTAGGCCCGCTGTCGTTGCGCCCCATGCAGATGTGGCTGAACAGCCTTCACTTGGACGCCAAGTGGCACAGGGAAGTCAGGGTGTCGCAGCATTGCCTCCACTCTCTGTCACGCTGGAGGGGCAGGGCCTATCTCCTAGTGGGCGTGCCCATGGGTGCCATCCCATCCCGCCAGGAGACCATCACCATAGGTGCATGTCTCTCAGGGTGGGGTGCAGTGCGGCAGGGCAGGACCGTTCAGGGTCAGCGGTCTGCCCAGGAGAGTGCGCACCAGGTCAACGTGCTAGAGCTTCGGGCTGTGCAGCTTGCACTCACGCACTTCCTACCCCAACTGGGGGGCAAGAATGTGTGTGTTCCTTGGGGACAGCATGTATGTTGTTGCTTAGACAACAGTCCCTTCTAGATGGTGGACGTTCTCACTCCACTCTGAATTTATGTGGCTGCGACTTCTGCCCGACATGTTCGGGTCGACGGCGCCACGGCGGGGTGCCACAGGTCGGTGTCCCTCTTTATGAGAGGGGCTTTACGGCAGCATCCCCCCTAGCACCCCCGAGGGCTCCGGCTTGGGACCTGCCTCTGCTGCCGGATGCCCTATCATCTCCTCCCTTCGAGACCCTGGCCCAGGTGGGGCTTAGGTGGCTACCCACGAAGGCAGCATTTCTGCTTGCCATAGCCTCAGGGAAGCGAGTCGGGGAGTTGCATGTCCTCTCCATAAACAATACATGCCCGAGGTGGGACTCTCAGGCGTTGCCCTTTGGGCAAATGTGGCATTCCGGCCCGGGGTCCTTCCACAAACCCACTTCAATCAGCTTGCCCAGCTGGCACGCTTTGACATTCAGGAGTACGGCACGTCGAAGTTGCTGTGCCCTGGGGGTGCCCAAAGGGCGTATATCAAGGCTACTGCCTGTATACGGTAGTAGGAGCAACTCTTGATTTTGCCCTTGCGGCACTAAGGGAGGTTATGCCCTCTAACCAGTGGCTGCCCCACTGGGTTGTCGATACCATCTCACAGGCTTACGGGGCCAGTGGCCGCCCCCCTGCCATCAGGTTGAGATGCCACTCTACAAGGAGCATCTCAACATCTTGGGCTGCCCTGAGGGTGGTGCCCCTGGAGACCATCTACGCCGCGGCGTCGTGGGTGTCTTCTGGCACATTCTCCAGTTGTCATCAGGTCAATGTCGCCACTCCCCATTCTTTGGGCGTGGTCCTTTTGCCGAGCTCCGCTGTTTCCAGTGGTGAGCAAGGGCTTGGATTCTTCATGACATTGTTGGTATAAGTCATCCAGTGCTTAAAGCACCGCCTCTGGCGAACTATCGTTCGAAATAGAACGATAGTTACGGCTGTAACTACGGTTCTATGAGTCCCGGATGACCGCCAGAGTTCCCTGTCACTCAGAATTCTTGTGTGCTCGCGAGAAGATTCTGGGAACAGATCCTCTGACGACACCGGCTGATATAGCCGGTGTCACGTGGGTCACAGGTGACTTTGTTGTTATTGGTACTCGAGCTGCGCATGCGCGCGATGGACATATCCAGTGCTTAAAGCACCGCCTCTGGCGGTCATCCGGGACTCATAGAACCGTAGTTACAGCCGTAACTATCGTTTTGAATCCAACAACAAGTCTGCCAAGCTGATTTGTTGGTGCCACATTGTTTGGGAAAAAAAACAGCGGCAGTTAAAGTGCCCTGTTGGATGCTCCAGACAAAAAAGTTCCCAGTAAGTAAACGTTTTAGTTGAGAACATTTGATGAAGGGTTCTAGGGTGGCCTTAAACTAGAGAGTACACGATACAGTGAAGAATGATATATATAAATATAATATATATGCTCCATACTATAATAGTTGTTGCATGTTGGTGCCCCACCACATACAGCTGGGTCCTTTTTTTAAGGAACAAGCTCCCCATTTACATCAGAACAGCAAATTGCAACTGCAACTTGGCCAATAAAAGAAATATCTCACTTCTGTACGTACCAATAAGACAGTTTGGACTTACTATGAAGGAGATTCAGTAGCACTTTTTTTTTGGCTTATTCATACACTAAAAAACCCTGAAATATTGACTTTAATTAAATGTATTGTCAACACATTTCGGGTAACTGTATCAGGTTAGTTGAAAGCAATTATATTGAGTTCAACTTAATATTTCAACTAACCTAATACACTTATGAGAAATCTAATGCATTTAATTAAAGTGAACGTTTCAGTTTTTTCAGGAGCTAATGTGTCTTCATGGTTGAATCCTCTGGAATTCGCTTTGAATAAAAGCCTCAGCTAAATGTAATGTAATGTATGTTGGTGTTGTGGTCACAGGTCATGTGATCACCGTGGACTCCGCCATCCTGAAGGAGCAGCAGCAGGCGGTCCTGGTCAGTCCGGTTCTGGACCATCAGTACTGGAGCTGTGTGAGGCTGGTGTACCAGATCACCGGGGGGGGGTCCCTGCAGCTCTTCCTCAGACCAGATGGGGATAACTTTGACTACCGGATGTGGACTGCCAACCAAGCCTCTGACAGCTGGCTCATCGCTAGTGTGGACCTACCCAACAGCACCACCCCCTACCAGGTAAGTTGTAGTTTGTCTTCACCCCATCTGTTGAGTGCACCTGTATTAAATTCAATATTTGTTCCACTTATACTGAAAATCTTGCAAAGTATTGCTTGACCTGGCTTCCTCTTAATGGCTTGTGGAGGATTTTGGATATGGTGATTGTTTCAGGGGTTCATCGACAGCTAGTGAAGGTGTTTTTGGTTTGATTTATATTTAAATTTAAATCAACCAATAAAACATGTTTAGTACTTCACGCACATTAATGAGCTGTGTTTTCACAGTGGTTGTTTAATATTTGTAATTTAATTATTTACTGTAAATGGTTGTTAATACATGCATGTGTTGACATGACTTTACTGTATGAATTATTCAAGTTGCATCTAAAGTCACCTGCTTTTTTGTAATTTAAAGAAAGTTAATGCTCCAAAACACAGAGTGAGTTTGAGGCCAAGTGTTATAAAAGCATGGTGATGTCATCTCAGGGTCTTTCTAAATGTAACTAGCTTCTTTATTGTCAACAAGAGTGCTAACCTCTTCCATCCAGAACAATTCCTAAAGTGAATATATACAGACTGTGAAATCAAAATAAATGGCTCAAGTGTAATAACTTAAAACCATGCTGTGAGGAAAACAAAACTACATCATGTTGGTACTTATGGCGCATTTCCACTACAGCACGGCCCGTTTTTGGTTGCGTTTCCACTTGGCGTAATACCGGCTAGCGGGTACTATTTCACAGTTTTTCTGGCCCCATAAAATCGTGTTTCTAGGGCCAGGAACAACCAGGCTGAGTCGGGCTGAGTATGCTAAACTAGAGAGAGAATCGCTGGCAAGGGGGCAACAACTACAACAAGATGAACATATTTGACCGTGATTTAATTGTAATACACGTTTCAAAATGATGCCAAAGTAACAACATACTGATACCGGTTAGTAAAAATCATTAATTAATGCTTTGACAAGTCTGCAGACAGACGGCAGGCGAAAAACCTTTTAAAATGCTTGTTTTCTGAATGGAGATCGGCTAAGCTAACGCTAAGGATTTCAAAACGTACATAGTCTGAGTTTTTCAACAGATTAATATAGATTAAAAAACATGACCTTTATGTTGTTTAATGTTAAAAAGGTAATGTAATCTAAAATGTCACGGAGTACATTTGCTCACTGTACTTAAATATACATATTGTGAAGTACAAAGGTAAATCCAACCTTCTTCACAATTCATTAATTCGGCAATTCTTTGAGTACTTCAGTGACATGATTTGCTATGGTTCTTATGTGATGGGACTTGATTTGTTGTCATTCAATGCTGATCTTATTTATAATGATATAATTTAACCTATGGTGAAAGAATATTATGTTTGGATTTTTTTTTTCTGCCACAGGTTCTACTGGAAGGTCGACCTGAACGTGGCTCAGGGAACAGCGTGGCCATCTTTGAAATTCACATTGTCACTGGTTACTGTATAGGTCAGTGTGTTCTAAGCATTGATGTTTTTACCTTTGTTGTTAAGTCTGATATGACACTGTATTTATGTATCTTGAAGGAGTAATGGTTGTCTGTACTGTTCAGAGTGTAATTTTGAGGAGCACCACCTGTGTGGATATAGCAACAGCTGGAACCCAAATGTCAACTGGTACGTCGGGGGGAGCGTGGCCAGAGTGCCAGAGTCCCACCTGCCTGTCAATCACAGCACCCATCACCAGAGAGGTACACACACGCACACACACACACACACACACACACACACACACACACACACACACACACACACACACACACACACACACACACACACACACACACACACACACACACACACACACCTCAATATCAAATACAATGCAATTAATTAAAGGAGAAAATACATATCTATAAGATTTGTTTTACTTAAGTGTACTATGTAAATCAACGGAACAATATCACCTTAAGAAAAAACAAACCAAGATATTTCGTTTGACAAATGTGTCCTCTGCTCAGAGGTTTTATTGATTGGAAAACCTGCCTTTCATTATATTCAGGCAGTAGCTTATTCACCAGCAATGCAACACATGAGCATATACTGCAGTTTAAAAATATAAATAATATCCATAGAAACTTTTCAAACCATTACTTCCACACATTCCACTTCTGTCCATTTCTATGATCTGTACATTCCAAACACATTCTGCCATCCTTTTGTCACTACTGTGGTCAGCTGTTTGCGTCTGCGGCTCCCAACTGCTTATTACTGCAGTATTCTGGACTGTACTGAGGTATGACTGCTGGCCCACTCACTGCTTTCTGCACCTGCAGGCCTTCAATTCCAAAGGAGATTCACCGCCAACTCACTGTCTTAGACTTAAGTCAACCTACTTAAATCATTTTGTCTTTGCACTACTTTATTCCACAATTTGTTTATTTTACTTCTATGTTAGGTATATAATATGTTGCATTGTTGTGGGAGCATGAGGCTTTAGATTTAATTTCTGTCAGATTCATTGCCAAAACTAGGCTGTAGCTATTGTGCATATTCCAAATAAAGCCTTTGAATCCTTGAGTCCTCTAGTCTAGACTTTATACAGATCACTGTCCTGTTCAACATCCTCTCTTATATTCCCACCTTTAACAGTTCACGGTGTACCTATTTAAAACAATCTGGATCCAGATGCATATAGATGCTCTGTAGTTTGACAGTCAGTTCACATGGATTTATAGTTGTGAAGGCAGCATCTGTAATCAGGGAGCTGTGCTAGCCAATGAAATAAACTGCTTTTTGATTTGGTATGGATGAAAAATTCCAGGTTAACCGACTCTGCATTATATGTTTAAAGGCGACAACATGGTCATAGTTATAGAGTGATTAGAATAGAGCAGGGGTTCCCAATCTTTTTGTTTATGCGGACCACTATTTGTTATCAAGGATTTTCGCGGACCACCTCATATGCAAACCGTAAAAATAAGTACATATATAAACGTAGTGTTAAAACGCCGATATTTTCTTATAGTTAATTATAGACAATCAAAAGTAAATTGAAGCCTATCTGATACTTTTGTCGCACGTGTGACCGGTGTCTGTCTGCGTTGTGTATGTTTCTCAAAGAGGACGGCGGACTGTATTTTAATTAGGTCATCCCAAACAATGCCACAAGTGCGCACGCGCTGCTTCTCTCTCTCTCTCTCTCTCTCTCTATCTATCTATCTATCTATCTATCTATCTATCTATCTATCTATCTATCTATCTATCTATCTATCTATCTATCTATCTATCTATCTATCTATCTATCTATCTATCTATCTCTCTCTCTCTCACGAGAGGCATACTATGAAAGCTGGTCACAGGGATGCGTTCAAATTTAGTCAGTAATTTGAGGAACTGTCGAAATGGCGAACGCAAATAAAGTTGAGCTTGAAAATCGAGCTCAGTCTCCGGTTTGGGAACATTTTGGTTTCGCAGTTACGTACAAGGATGACGGACAAAGACAGGTGGACCGAACCAAAGCTGTTTGTCGGCATTGTTCAACTAAAATTGGTTACGCGGCTGGCAATATGTCAAACTTGCACACTCATTTGAAAAGGCATCACCCGAACGTGAATATCACCGGTACCAAAAGAAAAAAGACTGAAGTGCAAAATACAGATTATTTCAGTTCATCGAAATGCTGCACCTTAATGTTTATTTTATTATATGTTGTATTTATTTTAGTGAATATTCACAGTTTAATAATAATTAAAAACCCAAAACTAATAGTTTATGTTTTGTGAGTACTAGTACAGTAAAGTTCAAATACAGATTATTTCAGTTCATCGAAATGCTGCACCGTAATGTTTATTATATTTTGTATTTATTTGAGTGAATACATTATTCACAGTTTAATAATAATTAAAAAAAATATATATATATTTTATGTTTTGTGATAATTTTTTCTGCTGTACCGAAAACGTACCGAACCAAACCATGACCTAAAAACCGAGGTACGTACCGAACCGAAATGTTTGTGAACCGTTACACCCCTAATAAGAGATGACATAATTTAATGAATTTTAACTGAACAATAACTGAATTAGTTAGTTTCACTCTTAGACCAGGGGTACCAAATGTATGCAGTCTGCTGCAATAAGTACATTAATTAACTGTCTCATTGATGTTTGTCTGAATTAATATGATAATATTAACAATCATATTATTCCTATCAGCTGTCAATCACTGTTATGATGCGGCGATTACCATTCTGTTCAGCAAAACGCCTCACAAACTGATTAAGATCCAAAGCTTTAGTGCGTTTTGATTCAATGCTGAGTACAGCCAAACTTGACAGTCTCTTCTCTGTCATTGTAGACCGCAAATACCTCGTTCCTTCCGTCTACAGTACTTGGGTCCGGATGCTTCTCGTTTTACGCCGTCCTGTTCAAATGAAATTGCCGCCAATCATATTTCCACGCTCGCGCCAGGGCCGGGGGAGGGGTTACAAGGCTCGTGTCTTGTGGTGCATTCACTTGCACTCGGACATTAGAGATTTTCTCTCATAAATGTCCGATGAGCTCAACGACCACTACCCCAATGCCTGATATCATTAGAAAGCTAGGAATCTCCTCTTTCCAACAGTGTATACAACTCAAAATGTTTCTTCGAGTCAATGCGACAAGTCACATATGAGGTGGTTCCCGAAAATCCTTGATAATAAAAAGTGGATTTTATTTAGCTTTTTTCCACGGACCACCTGCAGTACCCTCGTAGAACAGAACATGAACATCTTGGAAATGTGTGTTTATTTCAGACCTTATTTAGGGAATCAAACCAAAAACTCATCCATAATCTATCCACTTCAAGTTAGGGCTGTCCCGAATACCATTTTTCGGGCTCCGGATATTCGGTAGTAATCAGCAGCGAATATTCGAATATTCGAACCGCTTCAACACGTGTATTTCGGTTAATTCACGGCATTCATTATGTTATTCTACAGTATTGTTGTTTTATAGTTATTTGTTAATGTAAACAACCCAATTTGTGTTCTTTGAAATTGAAAAGGATATTGCATTGTGTTACTTTCGTTGCAGTTGTATATGTCTTAAGTGTAATTTGGCTTGGCTTCCTATTTTGTATGGACATGCTTTTATTTTTAAGGAGAGTTAGTGCTGTTGACAGGAAGTTGTTGTTGCTATGGTAACAACGTGACGGAGATTAACGGAGAAAAAGTAATATCTACATATAAAGACGGAGAAAGTAAACGATAAAGTGTATGGTTAAGTGTTAGCACCCCCCGAAGAAGCACAAGCTCTTATGTTGATATTGGAGTTTTCAATACATTCGGGAAAAAAAGAAAAAAAAGAATATCCGAATAACAAAATTGAAACCCGAATAGTACTCCAACGATCGAATATTCGGATATTCGGGTACAGCCCTACTTTAAGTAGAGGTTAATTCATGTTAATTAATGTTAATGTTCATTCATTTCTGGGGTTCAGACTCATTCCTGCACCACCTCATGCTCATTGCATTCATGAGTATGAATACCTGTATACATGAGTCAGCGTTACAACACACAAAGCGTAACAACACACACGTCCTGTAAATGAACCTCCCATAACTGTGTCCCTCAGCTCATCTCTCTCTCCCCTGCTCCAGGACACTACATGTATGTGGACTCTGTGTATGCCAAGCACTTCCAGGAAGTAGCCAAGCTGAGCTCCCCCATGACCACGGTGCCCCTGGCCGGCTGCCTGTCCTTCTACTACAACAGAGACCAGGAGAGGGGGAACATCTTCTCACTGTTCACCAGAGACCAGCTGGGACACTACGAGGACATGTGGAGGCCCGAGGTGTTTGCTACAGCTGGCTGGACTCTGGTCAGTGTGGATATCAAGGCCCCCCACCCCCTGGAGGTCAGTGCTGGAGCTAGCATTTACAATGATCAAGAGAAGTTCAGCTCCATATGAGGATATGTGGGTCTTCTTTGAATGCTAAGAAGACCTCACTACAATGTGCAAGCAAGATGATATTATGTATTTGCCTGATGCTTTTAAAGATAAGATAAGCATCCCCTATGTTTTTATTTCCTTAACTGTCTCTACTCTAAATCCATCCAACTTGTATTACATCGTCTGAGTCCATTTTATTTACTAGTCTACCAGTTTCATTCATAAATCCCGAAGGTATCACATTCACAGACTTCAAACCATACATTATACTTAAAACCGTGTCTTATAGATCAGAACATTCTTATCAACATATACACAACAAACTGTCACAAAGCAACCAATGGTTTTTGGAAGGAGAAGTGTTGTTGTCAATAGAAACTAGGCACTTAAAGACGGGATCTCATCCTCCTCCCATAAATATGGGAGGATACAGTGGATACAGCGTTCGAGGCGAGACCCCGTTCATTCCTACGAAGGTTGCTCAGTGGCGCATAAAGCCAAAATGACCTGCCTCTTGGGTACAGAAATACTCGGATCTTCCTTGGATCGAGTGGGGGTTGCAAGATGATTACAAAATAAAAATGGAAAATTAAAACAAATTAATTTCCTTTTTTTATCAATTTCTTTTAATCAATTGAATTTTTTATTATTATTAATAATAACGTGTGCATAGACATTTTTCAGGGGTGGACTAGCCATCTGTATAATTTCCCCGCAGCAAGGCTCCCCCCGTTGACAATCCACTAGCGCAGTGTTTCTCAAACGTTTTCATACCAAGGACACTTAACCAATAAAAAAACACTCACGGACCACCTGACTCCACACATATCCAAAACCAATAGGCCTGCTTACCACTCCAACAGCACATAAGAGCTTAATAATGACAGTTTAACCTTCTCTATATCGCCTCGTTCACACAATAAATCAACAATACAAATACAACTACAGATTATAAGCATTTCGTTCAAATGCGATTTAAAATGCTCTCAGGTTTTACACCTCTTGTAGACTACATTTATTAAGGAATTTATGTCCGAGCCAACAGACTCACAGATCGTTGGCTACTGAGAGATATACAAAATACACCGAATGTAGTACGACACAAACCTCCGGTGTGGATTTTCAAAACAAAATACAGTAAAACTATGGTCGCAGGCCCAAGTTTAACTCTCTGAGGCCGGCATGGTCTGCCTACAAAACAAAAATTAAAAAACGTTTATGCAGCCCCAACAACAGCCTCTGATCATCAACAGACTTCATGCAATGCCATTGGATGCATATATTACATAATAATCTCTATCTCACTCCTAAAACATCTAAATCTACTTCCAGCATGGATAAATGTTCATAAAATACATCCATTGTTCTATATGCTTCTTGAAATCCTAAAAAACACAGTTTTTCAAGAACAGATTACAAATCGCCCGAGGTAGGTGTTGCGCTGGGCTATATCATGCAATCAAAAGTGAAACTTAAAGGGGACCTATCATGCAAAATGCACTTTTGTACGTCTTTTATTCATGAATATGTGTCCCCGGTGTTCCAGGGAACTCACCAAGTGTCAGAAAACACAACCGTCTCTCTTTTCCTCCATACCCAAATCTCTAAAAACGGGGCTGGAACGGATCTGATACAGACGTTCATTTTTCTGACGTCAGAAAAGGGGTGCTCCGCCTATATGGGCAACTCTCCACCTATCAGGGGAATGAGAGGTTGGGCCACGGCCGGCCATTGCCGCTCGAAAGCGCTGGAGACGCTGTAGTACATATGCCAGGCCTGTAAGTGGCGCTGTAGTCTGCCACAAAAGCAGCGAAGAAGAAGACTTCCCGCGCATGGTTTCCATGGTTGCCCTTCTGTTTATTCTCCGCCGTGGCTCTTTTTCTCCCTCCCCGAGGCAAGCGTTTGCTCCTGCTGCTGTAATTCAATGCAATCCCTCCCTCGCTGTAATTCTCTCCGGTTAGTCCACCAGCAGATGACAAACACCCACCTCGCCGCCTCTTCCAAGGAACAAGGGGACAGTGCGGCAGAGTTTCAGTTAACATGTCCGTTAAAGTTGAAATCTTCCGGACAAAATTAGAAAAGTGCCGGTCAAAGGTCTTCTTTGTTATTTATTGAGCTTTAAAACAAATGAATAATGACTATATAATCATATAAGAATAAAACACGGAGGACGGAGCCTCTCTTTTTCTCCCCCTCTTCTGACAGCCCAGCATCTGATCTCAGAGCACGCTCCCCTCTCCGTGTTCAGCTGCAGCTGATTTGCATTAAAGCTACGTCACAGAATCAGCCCCTGCAAAGGGCTGGAAAGAGCAAATAGAGCGAAATGAGGCATGGCTAAAATGCATGATATATAATATATGTATATACTTTAATATAGGTATGGCCCTACAATATATTTGTCAAATATAGCATGAAAGGTCCACTTTAACCTGAGCTCCATTGCGGAGATATTCCCCAAAATGTAGCACCCCCCAGGGGTTGACAGGGGTCTGGCACTGTTTTTTTGGGGGTCGCGGGCTGAAAAGTTTGGGAACCCCTGCTTTATAGAGTCCTGGGCCAACCAAGCCCAAAACACTTACAGTGTGCCGGCATCCTTCTTCACCCAAGTCCAACAGCGAGTTTTCCTCCATGACAGGCTCTGAAGACCTTTTGACCACAACTCCCAGCAGCCGCCTCCACAAAGGAGGCTTGGGACTCGGCCTGCCCGGATTCTACTCCCCAGCCTCAGGATAGGAGCACTGAAAACTAGTGGACTGCTTTGAAGCCATACATAATATTTGTTATCCACCGAGTTTCACGTGAAGCTAAGAAATATCATGCTAGGAAAACGGATATATTTAAATTGAATACTTGGAAGGGTTCAGTTTAAAGGTCGACACTGAGGCTTCTTCTCCTGTTAATTTTTTTTAGAGGTAAATATATGGGAAAGGTGTTTCTGCTGACTTGTTTCCTTTGTAATTATCCTATTTAAACTCTTTCCATGTCCAGTGTTCGTGTCAGACATGCTGCTGTACTGGCAAATATTACTGTCAGTCTCTTATTCCCCATTATTACATTTCTTTTTTATCTTAGAAAGATCATATTTCTCCTTATATATCATCGAAAAGAAAACTAATTTGGTACTTCTCTGTCTCATACCTGTGTTGTGTGCATCTGAGTGGACACACACACACACACACAGACAGACAGACAGACAGACAGACAGACTCCTCCTTTCCACTGCACTTTTATGGTTTCCTTTGCTTGTGCTTTCAGCCAGAATCCCTCCCACAGGCTGCTGTTGCTGTGGAAAGAAGCTTGCATAACTTTACTAACTGGGTCAGCTCCTCTTTCCGATCCAGCCAAGAGTCGTACAGACCTTTTCCATCAAGCAGCACTCCACTCACTCATGTTCCTGAATTGATGCTACACTGAGGTCACTGTGTGGCCTCTACAGCTGTCTTATCTATCACTTCATGTTCATAACGTTTCACCGAGCATGTTCTCTCAGACTCAGACAGGAAAAATGATGACTTCGAGTTGAAGTCACACATTACTCATCACACATCTGTTAACAGTTGCTGGTTATGTCTGTGTGTGTTACCAGGTGGTATTTGAGGTGGCTTTTAACAGTGCCAGAGGCGGATACGTGGCAATAGATGACATCTCCTTTTCTCCTGAATTCTGCCACACTGACACAGGTGATTATAGGGTGGGGTGGTTAACAACAATCAGACTGTTCTGTTTCGCACTGAAAGTGAAATCTCACTTGTGGTCACTAGAGGCTGCAATGTTAAAGGGGCCTTTTTCTGCAGTGTAGTGTCTCTACTGTAACATGTTTCCATGCTTTAATTTTCAAAAAGCTCTTTATTTTTCTAATACTGCAACACTTTTCACCCTCTAAACAGCTTTTTGAACATTGAAACATTGCAACGTCACAGTAGAGGCACAAAATACAAATATGAACCTGAAAATGAGCATATTAGGGCCCCTTTAACTAATCTTCCACTCCCAGAGAATTATGGCTGGCAAAGTCCGGCAAGGCATTTTGCCTCAAACTTATCTTCTGTAACAATTTTACAAATTATATGAAAATATATATATATATATATATATATATATTGTTCTTTTCACTCAGGATTTCCCACATTAAATGTTTACCATATATTATAAACGTATTACTGCCGTTGTAAATTAAACAACAGTTTTATTCAAATAAAGTTAAAACAATGTGCTTGTTTTTAAAAAGTGATAATTTATTTATGAAACAAGAAAAGTACTTTTTTACATGGTCGGCCTTCAATATGCAGTCTAATAAATGATAGTTAATGATTATTTTTATTTGAGGGTGGTTGACTATAAAGCCCCTGTCACACTGTCACGAAATTGACACCCGATGGACACACGATAAAGGAAATGTTGAAATTCGGCTGTGATCGTAGCAACATCGGGCCATTCGTGAGGGCATCTTAAGCCATCGTATGACCGCCGGTGGAGTTTCTCAGGCTCCGGCAGCAACTTCATGAGCGGCAACTTCGTAAGGCACTCGTGAGGTCATCTTGTCAAATCGTGTCATCTTCGTGTTATCATCGGTGCATTCACCCTCACTCTGATCGGGGCGAATGCCCGATGGCACCGATGATAACAAGATGCCCTCACGATGGCCTTACGAAGGGCAAAATTGACACACGAATTCAACACGAAAATGAACCTTCGCAAGGTCCTTCGGCAATTTTTTGGCATGCCAAAGATTTTGCCACCGCTCACGAAGTTGCTGCCGGAGCCTGAGAAACTCCACTGGCGGTCATACGAAGGCTTAAGATGCCCTCACGAATGGCCCGATGTTGCTACGATCAGAGCCGAATTTGAACATTTCCTTTATCGTGTGTCCATCGGGTTGTTTTATTGCACAACAAAATCATGTAAATATATTATGTAAATAACCCAATTTGTGTTCTGTGAAACTAAAAAGGATATAATATATTATTTTGAAGGACAGTTGACAGGAAGTTGTTGTTGTTATGGAAACAACATTACGGAGAAAACGTAATATTTTCTACATATAACGACGGATAAAGTAAAGAACAAAGTCTGAAGATATCAGTACAGTATCATAGTACTGTAACATAATTGTTTTTGGTACTTTCATTGCAGTTGTATGTCTTAAATGTAATGTAAATGTTGCCTTCGTGTGTGGTTCGGGGCCATCTTCGTGCGAAATTCACAATTCCATATTCGTGTGTCCATCGGGTGTCAATTTCGGGACAGTGTGACAGGGGCTTTAGAGGGAGCAATGGGCTGAGAGTCACTCATGGGTAATTAGTCACTTATCATATAAATCCAGCAGTGATGTTTCCTGCAAATAATAATTTTACAACCAGCAATGGTTCTCACGCAGAGACTTTAAGCTGCTAGTCTTTTATTCCAGCATCCTAACCCCCTCCCCCAGTTCCCCCTTTAGTTGAACGATGCACACTGTTCACATCTGAGGAGGGGCTCACTGTGATGCTGTGTTTTTTATTCCAGAGCCGAACTTTGACCCCTCTATAGCCAACTGTGACTTTGAGGACGGGCTGTGTCTGTACCATCAGGAGAAAACAGACAGTAAGGAGTGGAGCCGAGTGTCAGTGAAGCCTAACGCCTACAGAATAGGAGACCACACCACAGGAGTAGGTGAGTCTCACCCCCCCCCACACACACACACAGACACACACACACACACACACACACACACACACACACACACTCACACACACACACACACACACACACACACACACACACACTAGGGCTGAACGATTAATCAATTTTAATTCGAAATCGCGATTTGAAATTATGCAATTATCAAATCGCAAAGCCTGCGATTTGTTTTTGTTTTTCTTGTGTGTCAGTCATCCACACCAATCAGAAGTGCTGTGCTCCACATGTACCAACCATTGTTAACCAATCAGAAGTGGCCCATGATAGTAGGTGATAGAAAGATTGATCCAATCACCTGCCAAGTATTTTTGAAATACTTTTCCAAATGGCTTCCAATGGAGCTTTAGATGGTTTGGTGAAACAAAGCATCTGAGTCAGGTTAGTAATGCTCCATCACATGTTTCTATTACAGGGTGAATCTTAAACTGAAGCTTGACTTTAAAGCAACCCAACGGAAGTTTCATGTAAGTTTAGTTCTTTCACTCGTAGCTCGGGCTGCGGGGTGCTAGAGACGGGAGCACGTTGATACGACCTTCCTAGCCGGAGATATGGCCACATTTTACAATAAACTTCCGTTGGGTCGCTTAAAAACAAAATCGCAAATCGAATCGCAATATCTGTCAGAAAAATCGCAATTAGATTATTTCCCCAAAATCGTGCAGCCCTAACACACACACACACACACACACACACACACACACACACACACACACACACACACACACACATGCAACATAATGCACATGCCTACACGAACACACACACAATTCACGGATGTCTGCTGTTTGACAAGATGAACGTTTTTAGATTTATTCTGCACATGAACATTTACTTTGTCATTATCATATCTGTTTCCAAAAATATAAGGCCTACAGTAAACTTTCTGAAAATAATGTGGTGGATTTTTTTGTTTTTTATTGCCATTTTTACTCCGCACTATATGGTTCTGAAACATTGAAATAAATAATAAAAATTCATACCTAGAGCAATAAGTATAGCATCTAGATAATGTATAGATATTGCATACAGCGGTGAGGACATTTTAACTTATCAGAAAACAATAGGACATTTCTAAGTCCCCCTACCATAAATTACACTCATGGTTATATTTACTTCCCTGCTGCCCTTTGTGTTTGTTTTAACATGGAAGTGGTGTTTTTACCCTGTTATGATAACCAACAATTTAAAGAAATATATTTCTCCGTCCACACACTAAGTTGCTACAGCGTGTAATCACTCTGTTAAAGGTCGTTTGTACCAACTGCTGGAACTGCAGCGACAGCAACACAACTTAAAATGACTGCAGCACCGATCGAGGTTTTCTGTTACTGTCTAAATCTGTTTATATTTTATTTTCCATTAACCAGTCTTAAAACAGTGCCAGAGCCCATACCTTGTTCCCTTTAGTGTTTACTTCCTGTCTGTCTTCTTCTGTTGATTTCTCTGACGTCCAGCGTCTTATATCCGCTTCACTTTCCTTTCTCCTGTTCTCTTTTTCTTTACTTTACTGGGGACAGTTTAGTAATCATGAATCCAAAGTTTCATGCTCACCACAAATATATAAATATTTGTTCAACAAGTATTTCATGGTATTTTAGTGAGGGAATGATATGAATGCACATAGTCTCTATATCCTCTTCAGCAACAGTCTGTTCTCTTCATCAGCAATCTGGCTAGAATTAACTACCACTGGAATGTCCAAATTGACCAATCAGAATCAAGTATTTAGCTAAGCAGTATATTAAATGTATATTGTAGTGAGTGGGGTTAGTATTAGTTGGAAAGACAATCATAGAAGTAGTAAAAAAAGGTCACAGTTTTGAATGACGGTGTGAGTTTTTGAAATTGTGTTCTATGTCTCATTTTCTCTAGGCTGTTTCCTCCTGGTTAACACTCATTTCTCTTTGACGCCGGGTTATGTGGGTCGACTTCATGGTCCCCTTTTACCAGGGAACCACAAGTACTGCCTGAGGTTCTACTACCTGCTTCATGGATTTAGGAAAGTAGACAATGCTCTGGCCCTTTATATTTATGATGAGAACAATGTGGCCCAGGAGAAGGTCTGGAGCCTGACTCACACATCCAGGGATGTATGGACTGAGGTGGAGATCACTTACATGAAGCCAATGCTTTCCAAGGTATAAAACATGGGTCACTATGATGGGTGATTTATGTGGACGTTAATGCTTTTGATTGGGAAGGATGGAATGGAAGAATGAAAACACAGGTTGATGGATGGATGATTTACAAACGTCTTATTGATGAAGGGATGGATGGATGATGACCAGGCCTAGAGACATACGAAAGGTTAGATGGATGGATGATGGACAGACCTATGGATAGATGATGGAAATGTGGTTGGATGATGGATGGATTATTGAAAGTCTGACGAATTATGAATAGTCGTACAGACATACGGATGGATGGATGGATGGATGGATGGATGGATGGATGGATGGATGGATGGATGGATGGATGGATGGATGGATGGATGGATGGATGGATGGATGGATGGATGGATGGATGGATGGATGGATGGATGGATGGATGTTGGATGGATGGATGATAGCGGTCAGTATTCAAACCTTTCTGTTTCCCAGGTGGTGTTTGTCAGCATATGTAAGAACTTCTGGGAGTGTGGCTTGGCAGCCATTGATGACATCACTGTCAGCTTGGGGGACTGTCAGATGACAGCAGGTACAAACCCTACTATACAGGGGCACCATATTCTTCAAAGCTTATTGTGTTATATTGTATTTATTTCAATATTTTATTATTTATCTTTATTCATGGCCGGTTGTCACGCTACACATTATTTGAGACCCAGTTCAATTTACAAATGTATATATATTTACTAGGCCAGGGTCCCTGGTGCTGCGTTGTCTCTCTTTCAGGTTAGGGGCCGTTGACGAAACAGACATTGCTGGGTTGGCCTGAGTCAACCAGGTACTGTAGATCACACTGAAATAACTGAAAAGTTGACTTTAATATTAAGTTGAAGCTAATATTTTTGATTTAAACTTAATATTATTGCTTTCACCTAACCTAATACAGTTATGTGAAATTTGTTGACATAATAAATTTAATTAAAGTTAACGTTTCAGTTTTTTCAGTGCAGCCAGGAGCAGGCTGGGTAGTGGAACAGCCTTGAATCTTAACTAGTTAGCTTAGCTCCCATCCCAGAATGATCCTGGAGTTTTAGTAAACTGTAGCACACACTGCACTGATGCACACCTTCTGCATTGACGGTGTGTGTTTGCTCCGCAGGCTTCCTCCCGGGCCAGTGTGACTTTGAGAGTGGAGTCTGTGGCTACATACAGGATAAGAAAGGAGACAAAGCCGACTGGCTGCGAGTGCGAGGACACACCCCCACCTCTTATACAGGACCCAGAGGAGACCACACCACTGGGGTGGGTGAGTCATTTCCTCTTCCATTGCTTTGTTCATTCATTCAGAGGTCATGTGTGATGTGAAAGGATTCATGTATCATTCCACTCCTAAAGATGTTCATCTCAGATGAGACGTCGACATCATGTATTCACATTATTTCTACAGTTTTGGCTTTTGGATGATAATACCAGTGTTTTCTAATTTACACAGTATTCTTTGTGTATTGTATTTTTACGGCTGAAATAACACGTCTCCACTGAGAAAACATCCCATAAATGTTTCATTATGCCTCACCCAGGTTACTTCATGTACATCGAGGCGTCACTGATGCGTCCGGGTCACAAAGCTCGACTGCTGACCTCTGACCTGCGGGGGTCCTCGTCCCCTCAGTGTTTGATCCTCTTCTACCACATGCACGGGTCTGGCTCCGGCATACTGAGCATGCTCCTGCGCCGCAGCGACAGAGAGCAGGACGCGTTGCTGTGGAGACGCCGGGGGGAGCAGAGCGTCAGCTGGATGAGGGTGATGGTGGACTACCAGTGTGACGTCCGACACCAGGTACGTCCCACGGGCTAATGCCAAGGAGAGGGAGAAAACGCCAAAAATAAATAATACACAACAGAGTAGATCTCCCTCGTCTCTCAGCTCACTAAATGAATCTAACTAATGCAGGCTGCATGGCACAACAAGTACATTACATTACTTTAAGTTGATACTTTTATCCAAAGCAACATACAATAAAGCAATAAAACCATGAGAAAACTAACTCTGAACAGCAAGAAACATGCAGGTCTGTTCCAACCTGTTTTAAGTACTGGTGCATTAAACCTTTTTTATTTTGTATAGTCAAATTTAGAAATGACAGAAAGGGTGTGTCTGGTATTAGGACTGCATATACTGCAAATAATATAACTGTTCCAGAAAATGAGAAGAGAAAGAAAACAAATGTCATCAAGTGCATACAGATCACAAAACAATTACATGTAACCATCAACAGTTTTAAAGAATATACAATATATTGTATATTTTGGTTAAAGGTCCCATGTCATGCTTTTCTGGTTATTACCCGTCCCCTTGTGTGTTATGAAGGTTTTAATGCATGTAAACGGTCTGCAGAGTCAAAAACCCTCAAAGTACACTTTGTAGCGAGTAAAACTCTAACACAGAAAATACCTCCCCAAAACGTCTCGTTGGAGATTTCTCATTTACTTCCAGTAGCCACGCCCAGAGCTATGGCCGCACCCTCTGCTAGCCTTTCACGAAACAAAGCTTCCCAAAACTTTCAGCGATTCATGCCGGATATGTACAGCGTAGGGCACTGAAGAACGATGCTGTTCCCACTTTGTTTGGACCAGCGGGAGATTCAGGTACACAACCTGTAAGTATTCATTGTTGTTTGTGTATTTATGATGTTTAAAACAAACAAGGTATCACGACTGCTTAAATGGGTAAACTTTTTTCGGGCTACTAAGTTGGGATCGCGGAGAAATGCTCTCCGCAGACCCATGCTCACAGCGTTATAAACCTTTTTCTTACTCAATATCAAGCCACACTTATTGTTTTTACTTCGGCTGTGAGTGTTTGTGTGTGCTCAGGATGAGTTTGGCTTGTTCTAGCTTTATCACCAAGCCTGTCTGCTCCTGCAGCAGTGTGTGTGTCTGTGTGTGTGCGAGCAGCAACGAGCCTGTCAGCTTCTCGACCAATCGGAGCACACTGGGCTCACAGGGAGGGGGGGCAGGAGCTCCAACAAGCCGTTTAGGACAGAGAGTGAACACCGGTGACTGAGTACACATACTTTACAGAGATGCTGTATGAGAAACCAATGTGAGTTTGGAAAATTGCACAATATACATTTATTTTAGTAGACCTCAACAATGGAATTATGATCAGTAGAAATGGCCATGACATGGGACCTTTAACTGAACTCAAAAAGTCAATATTAGAATTTGAGATTAATATATGTTTCTGTAATCTGTAAATACAATTATTATATATATATATATATATAAAACAATACAATTTGGAAAATGGATATAATTGATCCATATTAGACATATGTACATCATATATAGTCACATCGTTTGTGTCTCTTTCAGATCATATTTGAAGCCATCCGAGGCCCATCACTACGAAGTGATATTGCTATTGATGACATCTCCTTTAAAAGAGGACAATGTGAAGGTGAGTAACAGAAGTATTATTTCACAGGGGATGGGTATTTTAAATGTGTTAGGGCTAAAGTAATACTGTCTGCATTGTTTCCTGAGTGTAACAGTAATATCTGTCCTCCTCTTCAGATCCTGGGGACTTCGCTCCGTACTCAGGCTTCTCTGAGTATTTTAATGAGATCGAGAAATGAGAAAGCGAGAAGTCTTTCTATATAAAAGTGTGTGGGTTTCAGAAGTGTGACTAATCCACCGACAATTTACAAAGTTGTAGAGCGATGCTTAGTGTGTTGCAGCCAGTACCTCTAGAGCAGTGTGTCTGTCTTTCTTCACCTCTGAGTCTGCCATTTTAATGTTGGTGCATTCATTTTCAAATGTTATATTTTATATTCATTTTCAAAGTTTATATTTTGAATTGGATTACATCATCGTCCCTGTGACAATCAGATACACAGCCACTGTGTTAAAGCCGGTCATACAAATATTTGTTAACTATGCTGTAGATGAATGAAAAAATGTATTTCAGTTACAAAGCACTAATGATGTGCTACTTCATAACCAAATGTCCTATCAGGTACACAGGGGTTCTATTCACGATGTTAAACATTCTGCTCGGTACGGGGCCGACAGAGCCAAACGTGTTTCTATGGCCCAAACAGGAGGGGAAACACGCTGCAGTTTGAAAATAAAAAAATGATGCAAATAAAAAAACACAAATGTATTTCATTTTACATGCAAATAAAGAACCATCAACAACTTGACAACACATGTGCAGCATTTAGAAAAACATTCACCACCTTGAGGAAACATGAGCTGGGTTTACTAAAAGTGCTGCATGAACGAAACGCTGCAAATATAAAAAAGCTGCAAGAAGGCCGAAACACAACGGACACCAGGGGGCGCAGTTGGACCGCAGTGGGGCCGGAGCGCTAGGTGACGTTCAGGATTATAAAGTTGGCCAACTGTCACTGTAGCAGTTAGTCTTTGCCATACCTGTAAGTGATTGTCAGTATATTTGTAATGACTCGATTAGCTACCTTAGCTAGCTAGCTTACAGCAGATGTGCAATAATATCAGAAGGAGTCATGCGATCACATTGTTAAAGATAAGCTGATAAAACTTACATTTTAGTTTTTTATTGGCAACATTTTTGTTTGTTTGTGCTTTCACTTACTGTAACGTTGCATATGTTTTGTGAATGTTATCGAAAAGATGTGCACGTGTTGTCAAGTAGTTAAAGATGTTTCTATATTTGCATGTGTTTTGGCACATTTGTGTTTTTATATTTGAAACTTTTTTAAAGCGCATTCCTCCTGATGGAAATGTTTTGGGCCGTTGGAATGCGTTTTAACCTTTTGGCCACCGTAGCTCAGGGTGAGATGGCTTAGTCTAATTGGGCAAAACATTGAAATCTGTATGGATTACAAAATGTGGAACCATGTGGCAATGAGCCTTGATCACTGCCATGAAACAAAGCACACTTCCGCACAACAACACTATGAAAACATTAAGAAAAATACTCTTTTTACAATGCTTTATTTGTGTATCCACCAATGCTTTATTGTTTGTTCATTAACTCTGTCCTGTATATATTTGTTTAAAGTATCAACTGATTGAATTTACAAATGGGCTTCGGCCATACAACTGTTGTCGCTTGTTAGGTTATTTCTTTGTCAGATTTGTTAATGTTAGTTCCACTGTGACAAAGGATTTGAGTCCAGCTTTAGTCTTCAGTCAAAATCTAAGCGCTTCCAGATAATGGTAAAGGTTTTTGAAATCCTGTCATGTATTCAGTAAGGTGCTGGATACTTTCCCTCGATGGTGGCTCATGAGCATCTTACATTTCTCGCAGACCTTCACAGATACATGCTACACCTCTCTGCAGCGCTGAGTCTTCTGTCTGTGAGATCTTGTTGTACCATGCTTCCTGTTTAGCCTCTTAACCCGAGTAAAAGTAGCTGATTTTGATGTCTGGACTCAGGCCTTTTCTTGTTGGCTTCTTAATGACTTGTATATGGTATATAGTGGTGCAGTGATGCAGGTAATTGCCATTAACTGGTATTGCTCAGGTTCATTTGAATTTCAAACCTTTATTTAACCAGGTAGGGCCCATTGAGATCATTGATCTCTTTTTCAAGGGAGACCTGCAGCGAGTAGGTTACACATGAAACAACATAAAACAATAAAGGAGATCATACATCATATTTACATACCATCGACATTTACAAGTACCAACAGTATCAAAGAGCATTTCACCTATCCGAGCTTTAAAAACAGGCAGTGGAAACAAATAGCTCATTTTCAATTATTTTTGAAGACTGTTCCAAGCAAGAGGAGCTGCGCACATAAAAGCATTCGTACCTAAGTCAGTCCTTGCACTTGGCACATGTAGCAAGACCACATCATGTGATCTCAGGCAATAGCTACCTGCAACTCTGTGTGATCAGAGAACAGATATATGATGGGAGTTTACCCAACATGGCTTTATATATGAACATGTACCAATGAGTGATTCTCCGAACAGTAAGTGAAGGCAAACCTACCCTGGCATACTGTTACGAACTCGGATACACAAGGATAAGGACTCACGACCCGGGAGCCAGAGGTAAAGTATAATTGATATACTTTATTTGCACAAAGGTAACAAAAGAAAATCACTCACAACATGAGGAACTAAACTTAAGTTTCAGGAGCAAATAATAGGCTTTGAATCAAAGAAGCAAACGCTGAAGAGCAGAGTTCTGGCATGAGGACAGGACAAGACGAATTGACAACACACAAAGGGAAACGGGAATATAAACAGGAGATAACTGGGCACAGGTCAAAACAATCAGGGGCGGGGCTGGTGCTGATGAACGCGAGAGAACACCCTAGGGAAGGGAGTCAAGGAACCTAGAATGAGACAAAACAAAACAGGAAGTGAAAGACAATACAAGAATAACAACATGAAACATGATTGACTTAGCACTTTTGACGGTGCACAACACATATAGGGTACAGTGATGAGTAGCTAAGTGCTTTATAATTAGTTACAAATCTTAGTGCACTGTGATACGCAGCATCTAACTTGACCAGGCAATTGGCAGGTGCATTCATATACATCAAATCACCATAGTCCAGCACAGGTAAAAAGGTCACAGTGACTAGCCTTTTCCTGGCCTCAAGCGAGAAACAGGACTTGTTCCTGTAGAAGAAACCTAGCCTAACCCTCAGCTTTTTAAGCAGGTTATTGACATGAAGTTTAAAAGTGAGACAATCATCAAGCCAGATACCAAGGTATTTGTAACAGGCAACAATTTCAAGTACTTGTCCTTGCGTAGTTACAATATCCAAAGCGGTCTCTAGTGTCTTTTTCGCTTTTGGAAATAGCATTACCTTGGTTTTATCAACATTTAAAAGAAGCTTTAGTTCAGAGAGCTGAGTCTGAATAATGTTAAAAACAGCCTGTAATTTAACAACAGCCTCCTTCAGGGAGGGACCTACACAGTACATCACGGCAGTGGCTCAGAGCCAGCCAGGGGCCATGCAAAAACAAATATTTCCTATATATTGTTTTTGTTTTACTTTTTTTTTTTGGGTCAATGGCATTGACTGGTTCACGCAGTCTTCAAAGTAACCAATCAACCTACATTAATTTGTCTGTCCAATGACCTTGCTTCCTTTCATGTCATGTGATACCTTGCGTGACGAGCGAACGGTTTAATCAACCTGTACTGTACTGTTCGGCAGGATTATAAAAAATGTAATAGCTTGCATTTATAATGTCCAGCAAACCAAAGCACAAGAGCAGCGCTCAAAAGAGAAAGGACAAGATAGAACAAGGATATGTAACAAGGAGATGTAACAGCTAAACTCCAGCCGCAGCCTTCGCCCTCATGCCCGCCCCCCTGAGTTCGCCCGCTGTGGCCTTCGCCCCTTTTTTAACTCTGCCTTGCCCCCGGGCCGTCCGCCCGAGACCCCTTCCGGGTCCTCCGCTGTGCCCCTGGGCTGTCAGCCCAAACCCGTCCTCCAGACCCCCTCCACCCGCCCTTTTGGCCCTAGATTGTGGCTACAACACAGTGGTCACTCACATCATTTGCAAAATATGTGAGTATAAATATTTATGGGGAACATTAGTTAAAATTAGATCAATTAAGGAGGATTTACTAGGGGACTTAATATTAGGGCGAGTAGGACTGTCTACAATCTGAGTAACATTTATGAAATACAAAGGTTTTTTAAATCATTTCACCCCAGCTTCCAACATAACCCTCTGATTAGAGATGTCCCGCCCCCTGATGTCACTATGTTACGGAAGTAAGCAAGGGGGTCCAATGGAGGCGTTTCAGGCAGTGTGTAGGAGAGAAACTCCCTCTGGAGGGAACACAGGGATTTTAGTCTTTGCAGACCATTTACAAAAACCCATAGAACACACTACAGGAAAGGGAAACCCCAAAAAGCATTTTTTACCCTAAATATCTTGGTTTCTTCATTTGTAAGGTTACATTTTTCTGTTGTCTTACATAATACACTTAAGTAAAAAACATCTTGATCTATTTTCTCCTGTATTTATTTGTATTGCATTTGATATTTAAGTAATCCAAAGTTACCAGAAATGTATCAGGTAACATTACTTTTATATTTTGATATGGTTATATATATTTTTACAGTTAACTAATAATTATAAGAGAGTACATTTTAAAGTCACCCTCCGAACCCATGCTTTTATTGTGTGACTGATCAGCTGTCTGATCTCCAGCTGAGTCACTGCCATCTCTCCACCAGCAGAAGGCGCCCTCCCCACACCCCACTTCCACAAATGCCTAATATAATATTCCATGCTCTGTCTATGGCAATAAATGATGAACCTCTTCTAGGTTACTCTTTGAACATTCATTTGTCGCCACCATAAGGCAAAAATGATATTAAAAAAATGCAAATTAGCTACAACACAATAATGAGGGTGTCTCAAAAAATATAAACGGGATGTAAACCTTCGACTGAAGCAGTCTTTTAATCTTATGGAGCACATGATGAACTTGCCTCTGTTTCTGCTGTCAGACATGAAGCCCTATTCTATTTTCTGTTATCGTATACATTTATTTTAAAAGCCTGTAGTTTATTGCAGTATATTTACTGCATGTATAAAAAAGGCACTCAACATCATCAAAATGGTATTCCACAGGCTGCTGCAGTTTGATCTTCAATAAAGAATGAATACATGTGTCATCCATGACTCATAGTTTACTTCAAAAATACATATTTGTGAGAAAAATATACCTGTACAATTTCTAAAGTCTTAACAGGGACTCATGCCATGTCAGTAGTTATATGCATTACTCACAAAGCATTTCGAGGCTATTTTATGTAGCACGAAGAACAATCACATGGCATGTTCACACTTATATATAAATGGAGCGATGAGGCAGCCATGTTTATTAAATTACAACAAAGATGGTCATGTGATGTAGATCAAGCCACAGAGAGCTAGATAAACACAAGTCAACTAAAACGTTTTAATAGATAAAAAAACATTATTCTATACACAAAGTGAAACATTTAAAAGTTTCAAATTAATTTATAATATATGTTGGTTGAAACTGGTTGACAGCAATTTGGAAATGTTGACCCACTGGTTGGTGAAGTAAAGGGAACAAGTCTTTTATTTCATTTTTTTTTTTGCTGTACATACTGATAAAGACTCAAGTCAACAGACGATCATGTAACATGTCATAATAGGTTTATGGTTTTATATAAGACCCTGAGGATAGGTAACAGACAGATAACAATCACCGTCACACAGTGTAAGAGTATTACTGCAGCATTTAGGAGCGTGAGCCCATCCAAATTATATATGTATATATTCATTTATATATATATATATATACGTCCATATACATTTATAGATTTATTTAAAAAAAAGTCTAATATCACATTTTGTTTATTAAGAAAAGAACTGAACGCCTTTTATTGTAATGCACGTTCAAATAACATTACAATAAGTACAAGT
The DNA here is from genome assembly GCF_902827175.1 of Gymnodraco acuticeps. Classification (NCBI taxonomy): domain Eukaryota; kingdom Metazoa; phylum Chordata; class Actinopteri; order Perciformes; family Bathydraconidae; genus Gymnodraco; species Gymnodraco acuticeps. The sequence goes on along the minus strand of NW_022991760.1, from coordinate 871,381 downwards.
AGAATAACATTACAATAGCAATCCTGACGCATAATTCATACATTTCATACATATGAAACAATAAATACAAAAATACACAATAAATACAAATTACAGTATATGCTGTGACCTGATCATCATCAGGTCCAATGTAAATGAAAAACGTGGTTCTTTGTGGTTTATAAAACAACGATGAGTTAATAATGATGAAGCCTACAGCAGTCCAACAGGGCATTGTGGAACGATTAGAGTTGAGTTCTGGTACAGTAGACAGGATTATTTTGTCATAAGGAAACTAAATTAAACACTTCATTTTGCGTCTCGTATGAGTGTAAACTATATGGATTTATTGTGCTTGTTTGTCAGTGCAGGTTACATTCAAGCAGGGGAGTGAAGTATGACATTAGCAGGTAAATTATCATTTATAGAAGACACTTGAGCATTGATCTGAAGTTGTAACCCTTGGCTGAATTCACATTGAATCTAGTGGTCCGGTTTGCTGTAATAATGAGACTGAGACAATAGCAGGGTGGCAGATAGACATGCACAGACAACAGGACATTATACCTCTAAGAATAAAAAAGGCTAAATAAATTATTGAAGAGTTGATGCCCTTGCAGTGAGAAGCAACTAATTAGCTGGTCGTCATTAGAGGAAGTGGTCAGTGTGACAGTTGTGAAGCCATCGATTGCACCTGGCGATTTGGTCGACAATCCCCGGAGGTTAATCATCGACAGGATGGGGGGGTCAAGCTCTCCGTGGCTCTAGGCAGAGGGCCGCTCAATAACCCTTCATCTGGAACACGCTGAGGATCGTCTCAAGAGCCACTCCTCAAATCACCAATAGCTCCCAACTTTATGAAAAGACTAGAAACATGGAGGATGAGGAGGAGGCATGGTGAAGCTGTCTGAAACATCTGACATTCAAACCAACAGAATACACAACACTGCAGGGACATCATTTCATAGACTATGCTATGATGGAGTGAAATAAACCTGTTTAATACAAGAATAAGAATAATAACGTTTTAATAGTGCACAAAGCACAAGACAATAGCACCCATGCAGCCCGTGTACATGATGCATATGACTCCATGGAATAGACAAGAGAATAAATACAATAAAATAATCTGAATGTTAACAACAGATGTCCAGCTCATTAAAGGTGGGGTAGGTCATTCACTTCAGAAACACTTTTTGTTATATTCCATGGAATGCTCTTAACATCCCGATAGCAATGAATATATGAAATGCTTTGACAATAAATACATACAAAAATGTCATCTGTGGAAGCCGTAGTACTGTAAAAAGCCCGGCCGGCTAAAGTAACTGGATGGCCTACCTGCCTGTCAGCCTTCCATCTCGTGCACAAACTTATCTCGTGCCCTCATTGGTCATGTGCACGTTCGTGTGTTGGAGGAGGGGCTCTGTAAGGAAGTCGGAAGGAAGGGGCAGATTTTTTTCGGCTGCTTAATTTCAAATGCTAGCGCACTCGAGCGGGTTTCTCTATTTAATAGTAGAAACACATACCAAAAAAAGAAATAATGAAAAAAAGAATATCAAAACGTGTCCCATATTCACACACACACACACACACACACAGTACACACACACACACACCATGTCACAAGGATTAGAAAAACCTATATCTTATGCTAACAGAACTACGCCTATATTGCGTACAGCGCCCATAAACTATGGCGCGCACCCCCCCCCCCCCCCCCCCCCAATCAAGTTGAACTGCCACAGCCCCAGTAAAAACCAGAGGTTTATGTGAAATAGTTCTTTTTTTTTTAAATGATGGTTGCAGTGTGCAAATATAGGTTTTAATTTTGTTTCAGTTGGGGTAAAAAGTGGAGCTCGGCCCGAAGCTCTAGCATGTTGATATAGTGCACACCCTCCTGGGCGGACCACTGACCCTGAGCAGTTCTGCCCCGCCACACTGCACCCCACCCTGAGAGACATGCATCCACGGTGACAGTCTCCCGGTGGGATGGGATGGCGCCCATGGGCGCACCCGTCAGAAGATAGGCCCTGTCCTCCCAGCGTGACAGAGAGTGGATGCACCGCTGTGACACCCTGACTTCCCTGTGCCTGTGCCACTTGGCGTCCAAGTGGAGACTGTTCAGCCACATCTGCACGGGGCGCAAAGACAGCAGGCCTAAGGGCACAACGGCTGAGGCAGCCGTCAGTGCGCCCAGGAGCCGGAGGAACTGGATATAAGGCACCATCTTGCCCAGCCCGAAGATGGGAAGAAGGTGGGAAATGTCGTCCACACGACGAGGTGTTAGGTAGGCCCTCATGGCGACCGAATCTAGGACCATCCCCAGGTAAGTGACCTGTTGGGCAGGGTCCAGACAACTATTCTCTGTTTTCACTCTCAGGCCCAACCGGGCTACGTGAGACAAGAGGCGCGCCGTATCCTGGGCCACTTGAGGCTGGGATGGCGCGCAGATCAGCCAGTCGCCTAGATACGGCAGGACCTTCACGCCCTGCGCCTGCAGGGGTGCGAGAGCTTCCGCCACGACCCTGGTGAACACCCTTGGAGAGAGTGACAGACCAAAGGGAAGCACCCGGAACTGATAGTGTTGGCCCGAAACGTGAACCTCAGGAACTTCCAGTGATGGGATGCAATTGGCACGTGGAAGTAGGCGTTGTCATGGCTCTCAGCCACAACAAACGCGCGACAGAAAACGAGGGCGTGAATAGGAAACAAGAGTTTATTCACTGCTGCTGACGGACACAAACAGGCGAAACAAACTACGAAACAAGAGGTCAGCTGGTCGTGGCTGCTCTTCGCGCTGCGTCCTCCTGCCAGAGAGAGAGAGAGCGAGATCCGGACCGGTCCTTTATCCGGCTAGCTCCAGCCGCCAGGTGTCCTCAATCCCAGCTGATAGACCAAAGGGAAAACCTTAAAGGAACATACACACACCAGATATAACAAGGCAGGGGTCGTCACAGCGTCCCTCAAGTCCACGGTTGCGAACCACTCCCCCTGTGTGACAACACGAAGGGTGTCTGCTGTGGTTAGCATATGAAAGGGCAGCACCTTCAGGAATCTGTTGAGTCCTCTGAGGTCCAAGACTGGACGGAAACCGCCGACTTTCTAGGTCACAAGAAAGTACGCCAAGTAGAACCCCCTGAGCTGAAGCAGAGGGTCTACTGGCTTGATTGCGCCCTTGGCCAAGAGGACGGATTACTCTTGGGCCAGAGCTAAGGCCTTCGCCGGGTCGCTGACAACTGTCATTCTGACCCGGCCGAAGGCTAGGGGCCGGCGTCGGAACTGCAATTTGTATAGCTGAGCTGCTGCTGGGAAAATCAGCCGACAACTGGCCCCGGGGCTTCAGGGCCTCGCCCCCCGGCCTCTGGAGCCCCTTGGGGGGCGCCGGTAAGGCGCTGAGGTACGAAGCTGCCTAGAAGGCCGGCGATCGGGGGCCCGAAAGTCACTGGGAGGCGGTTGAGTGGGCCGCTGGGACCTCCGCAAACCACCACTGTAAGCTGGTGGCTGAGTGCGTCTGCTAGGGGCCCTTGGGCCTGCTGGGAGTGGGCACAGGCCTATGAAGACCCGAGAGCTGCTCGGTCTGCCTAACTTCGGCAGCACGCTCCAGTGCCTCCAGAGCAGCTGCCCCAAACAGCTCCCCTGGCTCGACTGGCATGCTACGGAGGACTCTCCTACATGTCTCCGTTAGAGGAGACTGCGCCAGACAAACCTGGTGGCGAGTCTGCACCAGTAAGGACATAACTCGCCCCAGTTCCCTAGTCAGTGATGCATCACTGAGGCCCAGCACAGGAGACTCAGCCGGAGCCTGTCGCAGAGAGGTGGAGAGGGCCAGCATTAAATGGGAGAGGGAGTTCCCGATACGACCCATGCATGCCGCTGCGTCGTAGGCCTTACAGAGCAGTTCGTCTGTGACCCTGCACTGAGGCCGAGGGCACCTGGCATCAGGCCTTAGAGCCCCACCCTCGCCGGATCCTGCATGGCAGCCAAGGTCCGGGCATCAGAGCCAGAGTGGGAGAGGGCCTTGGTGTCTCTCCAGCATGCATGGAGCTCCCTCAGGTACTCCTCTGCAGGAGGAACAGTGAGGGGGACAGTGGCAGGATTACGCCTGAAGAAGGCTTTAGCCTGAGCCGGGTCGGCCTGCGGAACCGGAAGCTGTAAGTGTGCCAGGGCCGCACGAATAATGGCCACCATGGAGCCGTCCTCCACGCCCTGCAGAGAACCCTGAGCAGAGGAGTGGGAAGCCTCCTCGGGAGTGAGCGGGGCCTCGTCCTCCACCTCTTCGTTGAAGAGGTTAGCCGAAGCCGCTAGTGACATGACATCGTCATGTGGAGGTGCGGCAACCGAAGGAGGGGCGGGCCGGCAAGCTAGCAGCCCATAGACCGGCCCCTGGCTGAAAGGCCAAGAGGAGCGTCTTCATCATGCCCATGGCGGCAGCTAACTGATCCACCTTAGAGGACAGCCTCTTTCTAGACCTCCTATTGGGGGGTGACCCCATAGCCATCGTTCCCTCGCGTCGCCGGGAACGGCTAAACTGCTCTGGAGGAAGATGTGAGGAGGAGAGTTGTCCGTTGGCTGCTGCCAAACGCTCCACCTCTGCAACTCTAGCTACTCTGAGCGCCCGAGGCATACAGCAACAGTTCATGCAGGCGTTCTGCGTGAGACCCTCCCTCAAATGCTCAAGGCCAAGGCAAGAGGGACAGCGGTCATGGTCATCCTCGGGCTCAAGAGGAGCTATACAGGCGCTACATGAATGAGCCATTATGTAGGTGGCCAGATGCAGGGCAACCGGGAGCGGGTGCGAGGACAGAGCCTTCACCAGCTACCTGCTGAACGGGAAGAGTAGAGCAATGCTCCTACTCGCCGAACACGACGAGGGATGTAAATGTCCTACACCCACGTTACCAGCAAAGGGAGCGGGAGCGAGAGCACTGCCTACACCTAGCTGAAATACAAATAAAATAAAGAAGCTCAACAGGACAGCTTAGCCGGGCGGTTGCTGCTAACAATCAGGCAACATGCTCACCAGGAGCGGGGGCGAAAACACTGCCTTCACTGGTTGGGATAATAACGAAGTTAAACGTAAATACAGGCTAAGACCAGAAACTGGCCTCTAAAGAAAAAACAGCACGGATAATCCTGGCTTAATCAAGCATCAGCCAAATGGCTGCGCGACAGGACACAGTTAGGCTGAGCCATGCTACTGCTAACTAGTTAACCGAGGAAACACAGCTAAACTGGAAACTCAAAAATGCTAATAATAGCTCGGCACAACGCCGCGGTCAGAAACAGTACAAAATAGCACAGCAAGGGCAACTCCTGGGAGAGGGAGCGGAAACGCTGCCGTCACCAAGAAAAAAGTTTAAGCAAAATAGCAAACAAAATAGCACGGGTAATCCCGGTTTATTCCGGCGTCAACCAAGTGGCTGCGCGCCAGGACATAGTTAGGCTGAGCCACGCTACTGCTAACTAATTAAACAAGGAAACACAGCTAAAGCTGGAAACTCAAAATGCTAATGATAGCTTGGCACAATGCCACGGTCAGCAGAAGTACAAAATAGCACAGCAAGGGCAACTCCTGGGAGAGGGAGCGGAAACGCTGCCGTCACCAAAAAAGTTAAAGCCAAATAGTAAACAAGACAGAAATAAGGACAGTTTAGCTGGGAGAGGGAGCGGAAACACTGCCATCACCAACCTGTCCGTCGAAGTTTTCCGCGTAGCCGGCCACAGCTCCTGGGGGACGGGTAGCCCATAGCCCCGACTGGAATAGTCGCGAAACTGCACGCAGCCGGCTGTATGCGGGGAAATCCTGAGATCTAACGTTCCAACCATAGACTGTATATATAAATGGACGTAGGGTCCGTGACGTCACCCATAGGATTCTGCAGAGTTGCCGTGAAGCCCTTAGTAGGCGGAGTCGGCCACTAACGGCTCGACGGTGTCGTCAGAGTCTAACTCCCGCCTTCTCCCGCCTTCTCCAAATAAGGGCAAAGAGGCGGAGCCGAGGCGGGACAGGGCGGGACCTGCTGCCAACGAGCGTGACGTTCGAGTCCTAGCTCAGGCTAAGAAGCTAAGCTAACATGCTCTCAGTATCAATCGAATGTAAAACATGATTGATGAAAGTAGTAAATCGGTCAGATTTGACCCGAAGACAACAGGAGGGTTAATGCCATATTCACTTAGTAACGCATGAACAACTTTTACAAATATTTCTATATAGTCTGTGTTGGTAAATGTCATCTAGGTTGCACATTTCCTGCTGAAATACATGCATACCAAGTCACTGCGTGGCACTTTGGTTTTGATAAAACAGTGTAGTTCCACTATATAAACGTTACATTCATAATCAAACGAGACAATCTGCAAGATAATTAGCTATTTGGTATTATTCTTAATGCTTGTCATTCACACGTTAATAAAATAAAATAAGTACCGATACATAGCAGAATAATTGTGGCGGTGTTCAGCTTAATAAGCCTTGCTCAACATCATTTATTTAGCTAATACTACAGCGGGCTGCAGGCGAACGAAGTCCGCGTTACGATGCATTCCTTGATCTCCAGTTATAACGCCGGACTCCGCCGCTGGCCGAAGCTAACGGAGCCCCAGGGTGCTAGCTACGGCCGCCGGGACGCGCTAGCGAGCTAGCACCCTGCAGCCCCGTTAGCTTCGGCGGCGTGGACTCCGGCGGCCCACCCCTTTTAACATTTGCTCCCGTTTAGCATTATGGGCGTCATAGCCATATAGTATAAAAGTCTTACCCAAGGCTGAATCATAAACTAAACTGTATATATGTATAAAGGGTTACGTCCTTAGCTGGCTAATAAGCTACATAACAGGCTAAGCTAACAAGCAAACAAACACCTGCTAACGGGGTTAACATGTATAATATTATCATTTTACTCACCGAAAAAAGCTGAAAGTAGACTTCTTGGAAGATCTGTTAGTACATTCAAGCGCACAGTACGACATTTTAATTATCTGGTGTTTGTAACAATATTCCCTAACAGGCACGATCACCACGAACACAGCTAAAGGATCAAGTACAGTAACTACAACTAACTAACGTTGTAGCCTCTATGGTTGTAGCCTAGCAGATTGGACAAGTTGCTGTTGGCTGACAGTGAGGCACGTATCTGTCAATCAAAGTGACCACGCCCTAATGTATGCACAAACTTTAAGACCTAATATAAATATAAAGGGTCGCGTTAGAAAACAATTCACTCACAGATCCATAATCATGAAGGTGGAATCTAACTATATCGATAATAAAATGTATGGAGCCAGGGGTAGAAACATGTTTTTTTCTGCTGTAAAATCGGGCATTTTAACATGGGGGTCTATGGAAATTGCTCCTTTCTGCAGCCATCGCCTATCGGCCAATATATGAACTGCAGTGTGTGGCACTTCCGTATTGGCTTCCCGGCTCTACCCCACAGTTTGCCGCTTGGTTCCAACGAACGCTTGTAGGTTACAAAAATGCAACCACTGTACTCTCGCAAAGCGAGAAGATGAAAAGGAACCGATCCGCTAATGACGCCGGCCTATGTAGCCGGTGCCTGGTGGGTCACAGGCAGTGTTGTGCTAGTTACTGAAAACCAGTAACTAGTTACCATTACTAGTTACTTCATTTAAAAAGTAACTCAGTCACTTTACTAGTTACTTAAAAAAATAATGCGTTACTGTGAAAAGTAACGTTTTAGTTACTTTTCAAAAAGGGGTCCCATTAATGCCCTTATAGCCTTCATTTCAGTACTGTTATTGCATTGGAGAATAATACAATCTGTTGATCAACTTGACATGCCTTATATGCAATCTGGATTGCATCGATATTAGCTGGCTTTCCATTTTTGTATATTCTTTCTCCAAGTAGTTGGAAAAAGTTTTCCGTCCCATATGCCGTGTGCCGCCCGGACATGCTATCATGCTAACTAGCTCCCTGAAAGCGGGTGACTCCACTGTAGCAATAGCCTGCATGTGTTCTACAACATACCGTGCAATGGCTTAATCGACTTTTCCCTGGCTAGCAGTCCCTTGGTTAAAATCCAGCCGCTGTTGCTTAGGTGGAGGTGGAGTGGCGTCGGCTGAGTCTCTGTGGTCTTAGCTATTAGCTTCGTCCCAGCATGTTGTTTTTGCAGATGTTTTAAGAGATTTTAATTACTGGTTTGGGCAGTAGATAGGATCTTTGACCCGCCAAGACACAACTTACATTTAACTAAAATGTTATTTTCTTTGTGCTCGACAAAAGTGAAATAGTGAGAATATCTCCAGGTGGAGAAACTAGACTTGAGCTCCGCCGCCGCCATGATAGTCTTGTTAGTAAACAACACAAACACGCCCACTGCCCGTCTCCGCATGTGACACAGGAAGTATCTAAGTATATTTACTCAAGTACTGTACTTAAGTACAGTTCTCATCTCTGTTCGCCTGGCTGTTGACTATATAAAAAAAACTAACGGAGTAACGCACCATGTAGTAACGGTAACTGAGTTACTGAATTTAGAAAGTAATGCGTTAGAGTACTAGTTACTGCCAAAAATAACGCTGTTACAGTAACACGTTACTTTGTAACGCGTTAGTCCCACCACTGGTCACAGGTGACTTTGTTGATTTTAAGTACTCGAACTGCGCATGCGTGCGATGGATATATCCAGTGCTAAAGCACCGCCTCTGGCGGTCAAGGACGAAATATAACCTCCTTTAGCTTAGGAACCATTGGACCTTCCTTGCGGCCGCAGCATTTGCCGTCACACAACAGTCGGCCGTTCACGGAAGCAACCGATTATGACCGATAACATTGTTAGAACATTATGCCCTACTACTCTTAAACGTCTTCAGCTGGACGTTTTATTTTGTTGTTCCCAGAATGTTCTTCTGAAAGGTAGGATAACTTTCTCTAAAAACCTTCTTAAAATTCTTGGTAATAACCTTTTTTAAATGTTTTTGATAAGATTGTTAGAACATTATGCCCTACTATTCTTAAAACGTTTTCAGCTGCAAGTTAGATTTGTTTATGTTGCCAGAATGTTATTATTTTAGAGTAGGATAACGTGCTTTATCGTTCCGATTGATCAGAAGTCTTTTCTTTTCTTTTTTTATTCGACCAGCAGCTAGTACAAGTCACTGTCGGTGTCACATGTACTGCAGGGGACCCAGAGACAGACTCGGAATCAGCTGGTGAAAGTAACATTTGTTTATTAGAAAAGAGGAGCTGGGAGTGGAGGTTGGTTATGACGGCAAACAGTTGTTCCAGGTTAGGTAGAGAGGCCTGGCTGGTCTTGGGAGTGTGGAAGGCCTTGGATTCCTCCTGGGAGAGTGGAGGGGGTCTGGAGGAAGACCAGACAGCTCCAGAGGCCGGGCAGGAAGGCGCTGACGGGACAGCTCCGGAGGCCGGGCAGGAAGGCGCTGACGGGACAGCTCCGGAGGCCGGGCAGGAAGGCGCTGACGGGACAGCTCCGGAGGCCGGGCAGGACCCGGTGTCGGCCGGACATGAACCGGAGCCGGTGGGACAGGCTTCGGCAGGATCCCCCACGGAAGAGGACCAGGAGTTGGCAGGACCCCCGGCGAGACAGGTGACAGCGGGACCTCCAACGGAACAGGACATAGAGTTGGCAGGACCCCCGGCAGAAGAATAGTCGGCGGGACCCCCAACGGGACAGGACATGGAGCTGGCAGGAACCCCAGCGGAACCTCCAACGGCACAGGACATAGGGTTGGCAGGACCCCCGGCAGAAGAGTTGTCGGCGGGACCCCCAACAGGACAGGACACAGGGTTGGCAGGACCCCCGGCAGGAGAGTAGTCGGCGGGACCTCCAACGGCACAGGACATAGGGTTGGCAGGACCCCCGGCAGAAGAGTAGTCGGCGGGACCCCCAACGGGACAGGACATAGGGTTGACAGGACCCCCGGCAAGAGAGTAGTCGGCGGGACCCCCAACGGGACAGGACATGGAGTTGGCAGGACCCCCAGCGGAACCTCCAACAGCAATTCAGTAGGGACTGGAGAGGGAACCCGAGAGGGGACTCGAGAGAGGGCTCGAGAGAGGACTCAAAAGGGGACTTGAGAGGGAACTCGAGAGGGGACTTCAGAGGGGACTCGAGAGATGACTCGAGAGGTGACTGAAGAGGGGACTCGAGAGGGAACTCGAGAGGGGACTCGAGAGGGGACACGAGAGGAGACTCGAGAGAGGGCTCGAGAGGTGACTCGAGAGGGGACTCGAGAGGTGACTCGAGAGGGAACTCGAGAGATGACTTGAGAGGGAACTCGAGAGGAGACTCGAGAGGGAATTTGAGAGAGGGCCCGAGAGGTGACTCGAGAGGGAACTCGAGAGGGAACTCGAGAGGAGACTCGAGAGGGGACTTGAGAAGGAACTTGAGAGGGAACTCGAGAGGGGACTCGAGAGGGGACTCGAGAGGAGACTCGAGAGGGAACTTGAGAGGGAACTCGAGAGGGGATTAGTGAGGAAACTTGAGAGGGGACTCGAGAAGAGACTCGAGATGGGACCTGAGAGGGAACTCGAGAGGAGACTTGAGAGGGAACTCGAGAGGGGATCTGAGAGGGGACTCGAGAGGGGACCTGAGAGGGGACTTGAGAGGGGACTTGAGAGGGGACTTGTGTCGGTCGGTACACCGACAGGACACGGGGAGCTGGTGTCGGCTGGAGAGCCAACAGGAGACGAGGTGCTGGAGTCGGCCGGTACGCCGACAGGCCTCGGGGAACTAGCGTCGGCTGGAGAGCCAACAGGAGATGAGGTACTGGAGTCGGCCGGTACACCGACAGGACTCGGGGAGCTGGCGTCGGCCGGTATGCCAGTACTGGAGCCGAAACTGGAGTAAGGACCATGGCTACTGGGGCCGGCACTGAAGCCGGAACCATGGCTGCTGGGGCCGGAACCATGGCTGCTGGGCCCGGTACTGGGGCCCGAACAATGGTTGCTGGGGCCGGGACTGGAACCATGGCTGCTGGGGCCAGAACTGGGTCTGGGACCATGGCTGCTGGTGCCAGAACTTGGGCCGGAACCATGGCTCTTGGGGCTCGGGCTGCTAGCCTGGCCTTGCGACTCCTTCTTTTAGGAGCCGTTTGGAGGCTTCGTGGACCTCCAAAAGCCAGACGAGTTCCAGAGAACGGCACCTGGACAGGAGCAGGACATGGGGAAGAAGCAGGGGTTGACTCCGGACGGAACACACCGAGACGTTTGTAGTCAGCAGGCTGGAAATCACACACCCAGAGGAAGTTCAAAATCCAGCCAGGTAAAAATGTCACCAAGCCTGGTTTCTCCATAGCCAACCGGTGCGCCTCTACCAGAGCGGCCCCCTTCTGCACAACACTGGACGCTCCCTTCCACCAATCAAAGCAGCAAGCCAGATAAAAGGTAAAATGCTGTAATTCTACCTCAAATGGATCATCTGCTGTGTCCATTTGTGGTTGGTTAATTCTGTTACGGTTGAGTGAAGCAGGCAGGACCCAAATGCAGAATAAACTGAAAAAATACCTTTATTTCAAGGTCTAGAGGCACAAACAGAACACTAACACGAGAACACAGTCAAAGACAAACAATGAACCAACAATGACAGACAGAAAAACCAGAACTTAAATACAGACAAGACTAATCACACAAACAAGACACAGGTGAGGAGGGAGGAGAAAACACAGGGGCACCAGGTGAACACAATCGGGTAATTAGGTAGGAGGGAAAAAACAGACAGACAGCAACAGGCAAGACAGGAGGTGAAGACTTTTGAAAATAAAACATGAAACCAAAGACAGAAAAAGACAAGACAAAACACAACACAGACAGACCGTGACAACTATATATTCACAATTATATGGGGACATGTATGTACTATATATTCATAATTCTATGGGGACATGTATGTACTATATATTCATAATGATATGGGGACATGCATGTATTATATATTCACAATGATATGGAGACGTGTATGTTGTGGTGACCACCTATTTAACCACTGGGACATAATTCAAAATTGGAACTACAGTTGCGGTTATTGTTCCCACACGGACATGTTATGGGTTACCTATAAATAGTGTGTGCCCTCTTGGCTCTCTCTCTTGTCGACCCGGGCTGCGACCCGACAACATGTCCTTTACAGCTTGTGAATAAATTACTATTCTTGCACCTTCCTTGCACCGCCTCTGACTCCATATCTCTCGGCACTACACTGGTGACCCTGATACGTCTTGAGAAGTTTCCGGGACGGAGCCGAACACGGCAAAAGAAACTCGAGTTCCTTTCTCGAAATGCCGGGGTTTGATTGGAGACGTCCGTGGCTGCCACCGGCACGCGGACTGAGGCTCGGTGCGCGCTCCGCAGAAGGCTGGAGACGTTGCTCGCCGTTCCCGCATCGGCTTTCTATCCAACGGGGGGACGATGCACGACCTGCTGGGTCGACCAGCAACCCCATTGCTACCTCGTGGGTTTGTTCTTCGGGGCGTGCGGCTGCACGTCCCGGCTGCTAACCACGTGGGGCTAACGACGGCTGGCAGCTACCCATGGCTGCCAGCTAGCGGCTAACCACGTGGGGCTAACGACGGCTAGTGCTAACGGCTATCGGCCCTTTTGAGTTTTTTTCTCGTGCCGGAGAGGAGGTTCGACCAGCCGGTTGACCTCATGTGGACACTCACCTTTTTCACCACCTCGACGGCGGTTCCAGACGCCACTCACGTTTTCATCTACGCCTGGGTGGTGCACTCCTGGACCCCGTCTCGCTTCGACGGTTTTGGACGTCGCCCATGCTGCCATCGGCCCGTGGGTGGCGTGCTCCGGAGCCTGTCTGGCCTCTCCTGCCTTCCGGGGATATCCAGACGCCACTCACGTTCATCGGCGCCTGGGTGGCGCACTCCTGGACCCCCTCTAGCCTCGACAGTTCCGGACGTCGCCCATGCTCCATCGGCCCATGGGTGGCGCGCTCCGGGACCCTGTCTGGCCTCTCCTGCTTCCCGGGGATGCCTCAGCGCCTGCTGAGGACTTCATGCCCGCCGCCGCGGCACATCTGCCTGCGGCTGGGTTGCTCTCCTGCTTCCCGGGATACCTCGACGCCTGCCGAGGACTTCGTGCCCGCCGCCGTTGCACGTCTGCCTGCGGCCGGGTTGCGCTCCTTCCTCCCGGGGGGACTGCTCCTCTCTTCCGGGGATACCTCGATGCCTGCCAAGGACTTCGTGCCCGCCGCCGTTGTGCGTCTGCCTGCGGCCGGGTTGCGCTCTTTCCTGCTGGGTTCTCCGCGACACCTACTGTGGCCCCCTTACGACGGCCCGTTCCGGCCCGCCCCCGGTGGGGGTGCCTTCGCCCTCGTTAGGGCCCCTGCCCTCTCCTGCGGCCCCCTTTCGTGGCCCGTTCCATGGCCCGTTCCATGGCCCGTTCCATGGCCCGGTCCTCACCTGCGGCCCCACCCTCCTCGGCCCTTGTGGTGCTTCCTCCACGGACGTGGAGATATATTTTTTTGCCATGTTTGAATTCTGGGGGGGCTTGTGTGGTGACCACCTATTTAACCACTGGGACATAATTCAAACTTGGAACTACAGTTGCGGTTATTGTTCACACACGGACATGTTATGGATTACCTATAAATAGTGTGTGCCCTCTTGGCTCTCTCTCTTGTCGACCCGGGCTGCGACCCGACAACATGTCCTTTACAGCTTGTGAATACATTACTATTCTTGCACCTTCCTTGCACCGCCTCTGACTCCATATCTCTCGGCACTACAATGTACTATATATATTCACAATTATATGGGGACATGCATGCACTATATATTCAGATTTATAAAAGACCATGTACGTACCATATATTCCGAACATGAGTGCAATATATGTTCATAATTATGAGGAGAAATGCATGTTCTGATAAAAAAAATCTTTATTTCGTTTTTTTCTATCAATGTGTAATCAAAATACTCATTAAAAGAAGTTCTATCAATGTTATCAAAATCATCTTAAGAATGTTATCACCAAACATTTCAAGAATGTTTTTAAAGAACATTATCCTACCTTTCAGAAGAACATTCTGGGAACCAAAATAAAACGTCCCGCTGAAAACATTCCTTGAACAATGAACGGTAACATTCTCCGAATTGTTTGAGAACCAAACATTTCTAGCTGGGAACTCACACATTTCACCGCAATATGCAATATCTGCTTACAGCTTATCATTAATTACGTGCTTGTTAGTTTTTTTCAAAAGGAAAATATGGTGTGATCAGATTTTTTAAAACATCCTTTTCAAACAAATGCAAAAACTTTGTTTGGACGTTAACCATGACCGTGTTTAATATAACAGGAACGTTTTATAAAAAAAGAATAACCTCCTGAAAACATTATCCGAATGTTGCTTTGAAAATGTTCTTCTTTTGTTATCATGTAACATTGAGGGAATGTTTTTCAAAAGAACATATGTAATGTGTTACCCCAACATTGTCCAAAACACATCCTTAGAATGTTGCAGGCCAAACGTTCCACCTTTGTTAACATATCACATTAAAGGAACGTTTTATAAAAAAACTTTCTGTCATCCTCAAAACATCCTCTGAATGTTGCAGTTAAAACGTTATGTCTTAGTTAACCTTAAACCTTATAGGAACATTATTTGAAATAATAAACATCCTAAAAAGGTTCTTTGAACATCAGATTAAAACGTTTCTTTAAAACATTATTAGAACCTGTAGGTAACGTTAACCAAAGTTGTGAGAACGCTTCCCGCTAGCTGGGAATGGACTCCAGTCGGGGCTCCAACAAAAGCCGTTAGGAAAGGACAGAGAGTGAATACACATACGTTACAGAGATGCTGTATGAGAAACCAATGTGACTTTGGAAAATTGCACAATATAAATCTATTTTAGTAGACCTCAACAATGGAATTATGATCAGTAGAAATGGCCATGACATGGGACCTTTAAAGACATTTGTATTTGTTTATTAATCTCATTCAATACCTGTGCAAACCACACTAAATCTGGTTAATTTAAGCTTACTTTTTTCATTCTTTATAAGATGCTTTTTTCTAGTCTTATATGTATGCGACGGGACATAAACTGGGATAAGGTCACGCAGTATGTCATTGATCATATTATACATCAAACAAGCGTTGTGAGAGAGATTAGGGGAGAGTGGGGTCAAATGAGCCAATATTTACTTATGTTGTCCTCTAGGCAAGGAAAAATAAGATAGAAGTCAAATGACAACAACAACCTTTCCTTCAGGATGTCTTCTGTCAATCAACATGAAAATAATGCATCTATCACAAAGGGCCATGAAAATATGATTTGAAAAAGTGGTATTGTGGTCTGGTGGCTTAACATCCAATCTAAGGGGTAAATTGATCTGCGCAAAAGGGTAAATTGATCCATCTGACCAATTGACTTTTCAAGTTTAAACTTGAGTTGTGTGGTAGGAATGTTGTTTCTGTCTGTAATTCAAAGCCAGTTCACAGATTTATTTGGATTGAGGCCATGGAACTGGTCAGCAGTTTTTGGATCTGGTCTGAAGCCCCTTCTCTCTCCGGTGTGAAGACCCTCTTTCCTCTGCGGTTCCTCTGTACCTACTGTTTTCATTTCCTTTCTAGGGCTGCACGATTTTGGGAAAAAATCTAATTGCGATTTTTCTGACAAATATTGCGATTGCAATTCGAATTGCGATATTTGTTTTTAAGCGACCCAATGGAAGTTTATTGTAAAATGCGGCCATAACTCCGGCTAGAAAGGTCGTATCAACGTACTCCCATCTCTAGCACCCCCGCAGCCCGAGCTACGAGTGAAAAAACTAAACTTACATGAAACTTCCGTTGGGTTGCTTTAAAGTCAAGCTTCAGTTTAAGATTAACCCTGTAATAGAAACATGTGATGGAGCATTACTAACCTGACCCAGATGGTTTGTTTCACCAAACCATCTAAAGCTCCAGTGGAAGCCATTTGGAAAGGGCAGGCACTTTCAGAAGCACTTGGCAGGTGATTGGATCAATCTGTCTATCACCTTCTATCATGGGCTACTTCTGATTGATTAACAATGGCTGGTACATGTGGAGCACAGCACTTCTGATTGGTGTGGATGACTGAGACACAAGAAAAAAAAAAAAAAATTGTAAAAAAAATCGCAGGCTTTGCGATTTGATAATCGCTTCATTTAAAATCGCGATTTCGATTTAAAATCGCGATTTCTATTTAAAATCGATTAATCGTTCAGCCCTATTCCTTTCCTCCTTCCTCTTTATGTCTCTACCAGTAGCGGCTGGTGTAAAATATTTGTGGTGGGGCTGTTGATATCGTGTGTAAAAAAAAAATGTTTGGGAGAAATGACCCCTTAAATTAAGTAATGGCGCGTTTCCAGTGCAGCGCGGAGCTCGCTTTAATGCTGCGTTCAGACCGGACGCGATGCGAATATTCGCTTCGCTCTAAACGCTCCTATCGCATCGCTCTAGTTGCTCGAGTTTCACCGCGGCTGCCAGCTGTGTTTACTCGCATCATTCAAACAAGACGCGATGGCTCGGGAGCTACAACTACAATAAAATGAACATATTTGACCGTGATTAAATTGTAATACACGTTTCTAAATTATGCCGACGTAACAACATACTGATACCGGTTAGTAAAAACCATGAATTAATGCTTTGACAAGTCTGCAGACAGACGGCAGGCGAAAAACCTTTTAGAATGCTTGTTTTCTGAATGGAGCTTGGCTAAGCTAACGTTATATATGCTCCGACCGTCCACACTCACAACAACAGCCTATACAGACATAAATAAACCAGCGACTGTATTCTCCATGACACAGACAGTCTGTGGTTTGTACTTGTTTAACTTTTGTCTGTTTCTGAACAGATCTTATCTGTCCCCGGCTGTTTGAAGAGCAAGCATGGGAAACAAAAGATAGCATTTACCTGTATGCATCCAGCTAGCCATGCCTTTCTGGTGTACCAGCTACGTGAGAAGCCTCTTTGATACGTTTTGTCTTTTTCACGAGCTTGCTGTGATATATACAAATCGGGTTGGTCCGGTCCAAGGTCTTTAAGTATCAATTTATCTCCCAAACTTCTCCTTTCGAAAGGATTGGAGAGTAGCTCTTGCACGGAATAGGGTGCGGACCGAGGTCCGGCGACTCCACCTGCACACCATTCTCATCCAACTTCTGTGTCACCTTGGTCACTCACGAGTTTAAAAAACAACTCACGTCAACGCACGTAAGCGCCAACGTGAGCGCCCTCGTGACCAAAATATTTGACGGCGCTGATTGGCTGAAATTATGTTTCGGCGGCACAGTTTACTATTGAGACTTTTGCAACGTGCTGGTTGCTGCTGTTTGTCTCGGGGGCTCCGCCCGGTAATGATAAACTAATGACATGGGCAAGGCCAGGCAGGAAACATGTGACTTATCAGTAACTTTAGACATCGTAACACAATTTGAAACGAGATTTTATTGTAGATTATACATTTTACTGATACCAATTGTATGATATTTACCTTGTTCATTAAAAAAAAAAAAAAAATATATATATTTAAAAAAAAAAAAAAATTATTATTTAATATTTTTTTTTATATATATTTTTGTATGTGGGAAGAGGTGGGGCGGCGCCCCTAGCGCCCCTATGGGCCGGCCGCCACTGGTCTCTACCCAGGGTCGACCTGTCCATATTTCTGTCTTTTGCCACTGCTCTGATGGATTCTCCAGCCTCTCCATCAGTGGCTCTCTCCATCTCCTCAGTCTTTCTGTTGGACTTTCTTGGCATGATGGCTTTTCTACAATGTTTAAAACACCAAAAACCAATCAATAGTGTAAAACTACGCTGAAATAGCATGTTATACTACAGAGACTGAACTTAACTTCAGTGCCTCATGGGGGGTTAAGCTGAACCACTGGCTCACTTTGCCCCTCAGACACTTTTTGGGAAACAAACTAGCTGAGTCATTCATGCTAATCTTTAGCTAAATGATTCTCATGGTTTTACACCTTGCTAAATAACCAACATGTATGATACATATTTCCAGACCTCGATATGTTTGCTTTGACATAACAGTAATACCTGACATGTTGAAAATTAACTTTGACGAGCAAAACGTGGTTTATTGTGAAAAAACTCACATTTAGCACTTTACCCTTTGCTTCTCTGCATCACAGCCACATATAAATGATGCTTCCTGAATGTATGGTCACATGACATCAAATGTGCACAGTTCCCTAGATAAAGGGGGAGGATCAACTTACCCACTGGCTCATCTTACCCCACTCTCCCCTACATTCAGTCAGCTTCAGGAGGCTGAAGCTGCGAGAAACAGGGTCAGAGCATTGATCTTAGACCATGATATGGCATATATAATGTTCTTCAGTAAACATGTCTAAAGCTAACTAAGTTATTTCACCATGGAGCACAACAGTTCGTTATATGAGGGTCAAATACAAACGTATGGTTAGTCATACAACCATTTTATGATGCACAGTGTTATATAATAAATAGGGCTGAAAGTCGATCAAAATATTTAATCGCGATTAATCGGATGATGTCCATGGTTAATCGCGATTAATCGCACATTTTGTATCTGTTCTAAATTTACCTAGAGGAATATTTTTCACCTTTTGAATACTCTTATCAACATATGAGTGGACAAATATGCTTTATGCAAATGTTTGTTTATTATCATTTGAACAATGTCAAATATTCTCCTGAATATTTTCAATACAACAACCTGGAAGCTCTCTCTCTCTCTCTCTCTCTCTCTCTCTCTCTCTCTCTCTCTCTCTCTCTCTCTCTCTCTCTCTCTCTCTCTCTTACACTCTCTCCCAATCCTGTCTACTTCTCTGCACTGAGCCAGTTGCCCAAACAGACAAGCCTGTTTACAGTTGTCGGCGAAATGCCGCTCCTCTGTCTTCATAACAGTCAAAGCATGAGACTGAAGTTCCCACCTTGGGTCAAAATAATGCGCTGTGATGTGCAGTCGACACGTTGGATGCGATCCGAATTATCTAACGCAGCCCCTCGTCCTCCACAATGTTAAGCTGTAACATACCGGGCGTCTCCCCGGCAAACTTTCAAGCGTGGTCTGCCGCAAGCGAGCAGTAGGAGCGGGGCTGCCAGCATCAGCTGTGTGCTTGGCTTGCTGTTTAAAACACCTTTTTTTGTATCCATATCTCTCGCTAAAATCTCCCACCATCCAACTAACAACAACAGCGTCAAGCCTTTGGGCTCTGAAACTATGGGAAGGGCCAAGGACAAATACACATGCGTTAATCGCACGTTAAAAATAATTAGTGGCATTAAAAACAAATTGCATTAACGCGTTAACTTGACAGCCCATCCATCCATCCATCCATCCATCCATCCATCCATCCATCCATCCATCCATCCATCCATCCATCTTCTCCCGCTTATCCGTGGTCGGGTCGCAGGGGTAGCAGTTCCAGCAGAGAGCCCCAAACTTTCTTTTCCCTGGCGACATCAACCAGCTCTGACTGGGGGATCCCAAGGCGCTCCCAGGCCAGCGAAGAGATATAATCCCTCCACCTGGTCCTAGGTCTACCCCTTGGTCTCTTCCCAGCTGGACGTGCCTGGAACACCTCCCTAGGGAGGCGCCCAGGTGGCATCCTAACTAGGTGCCCGAACCACCTCAACTGGCTCCTTTCGACGCGAAGGAGGAGCGGCTCAACTCCGAGTCCCTCCCTGATGACCGAACTTCTCACCTTATCCCTAAGGGAGACCCCAGCCACCCTGCGGAGAAAACCCATCTCGGCCGCTTGTATCCGCGATCTCGTTCTTTCGGTCATGACCCATCCTTCATGACCATAGGTGAGGGTAGGAACGAAAATGGCCCGGTAGACAGAGAGCTTTGCCTTCTGGCTCAGCTCCCTTTTCGTCACAACGGTGCGGTAAAGCGACTGCAGTACCGCTCCCGCTGCTCCGATTCTCCGGCCCATCTCACGCTCCATTGTTCCCTCACTCGAGAACAAGACCCCGAGATACTTGAACTCCTTCACTTGGGGTAAGGACTCATTCCCTACTTGGAGTGGACAGTCCATCGGTTTCCTGCTGAGAACCATGGCCTCAGATTTGGAGGTGCTGATCCTCATCCCAGCCGCTTCACACTCGGTTGCGAACCGATCCAGTGAGTGCTGTAGGTCGCAGACCGATGAAGCCATTAGAACCACATCATCTGCAAAAAGCAGTGGTGCAATCCTTAGTCCACCGAACTGCAGACCCCCTCCCCCATGACTACGCCTCGAAATCCGATCCATGTATATTACAAACAGGATTGGTGACAAAGCGCAGCCCTGGCGGAGGCCAACCCTCACCGGAAATGGGTCCGACTTACTGCCGAGGACCCGGACACAGCTCTCGCTTTGGGAGTACAGAGATTGGATGGCCCTGAGTAGAGACCCCCTCACCCCATACTCCCGCAGCACCTCCCACAGTAACTCCCTGGGAACTCGGTCATACTCCTTCTCCAAGTCCACAAAACACATGTAGACCGGATAAGTGTACTCCCAGGCCCCCTCCATCAATCAATCAATCAATGTTTATTTATATAGCCCAATATCACAAATGTTACATTTGTCTCAGTGGACTTTACAGTTTGTACAAAATATCAGTATGACAATACGACACCCTCTGTCCTTAGACCCTCACATCGTACAAGGAAAAACTTCCGAAGAAAACCCACAGTTTAAAGGGAAAAATGGGAGAAACCTCAGGGAGAGCAACAGAGGAGGGATCCCTCTCCCAGGACGGACAGACGTGCAATAGATGCCGTGTGTAAATTGAAAAGATAATACATTTGCAACATAGGTAGTCCAAATGTTTGGAAATGCATGTGTGTATAATAGGAAGATGAATCCACGAGGATATCCATCCAGGACCTATGATCCAGGACCACAGCCACGACTCAAGATCCAGGACAGAGGAGCGCAGGATCATCCATGACTCCGGATCCCGGCGTATACAGACACCAAAAAGAAAGACATTTGGGGAAGCTGGGTTAATCGGAACATGAGAGTACACAGGTATAGACAGAGAGAAGGAAGAAGTAAGATGTCCCCCGACAAACTAAGCCTATATCAGCAAAACTAGGGGCTGAATCTAATCAGCCCTAACTATAAGCTTTATCAAAAAGGAAGGTCTTAAGCGCACTCTTAAAAACGGATAGGGTGTCTGCCGCCCGAACACAAACTGGAAGCTGATTCCACAAATGTGGAGCTTGATAAGAAAAGGCTCTCCAGGATCCTTGCGAGAGTAAAAAGCTGATCCGTCGTTCCACGACCAGGACGGAATCCGCATTGTTCCTCCTCAATCTGAGGTTCGACAATCGGCCTGACCCTCCTTGACAGCCCTATAATAAATAATCAAATACAATTAAACAAAAATACATAGATTAAGAATAAATTAAAAATAAAATGATATTACAAATAAAATCACATAAAAGGAATTGATTTTATAAAAAATATTAAGTCAGCACATTTCACATAACTGTATTAGGTTAATTAAAAGCAATAATATTAAGTTTAACCCAGTTTTTGTATTTATACTTAATATTATTGCTTTCAACTAACCCAATACAGTTATGTGAAATCTCCCTTCCGCTGTACAATAGCTGCTACAATACACTGCTCCTAGTACTAGGATTGGTTAAAAGCAGAGAACACATGTCACTGTGTGTGCATGTGGATGTGTGTGCCCATTAAAGAGGGTTTCATCCTCCAATTCTATCGATCTATCTGTTGCCTTAATACAACTTAATCAGCTTTTTCAGTGTGACTTAAAGATCCGACAGATTTTGCAGGTCGTTTATATGCATGTGAGTAGTAGAGGGGAGGCCTGGTTGGATGAGAGATCAGTTTGATATAAACAGGAGGGTGCTGCCTGCTGATCTGCAGCTGCAGGCCTCTGATCCTCCACTGGGCCGCGCTGTTCTCCAGCGCACTGTCTCTGTACACCTGCTGACACATCACCGCTCCTCATGGCCATTAAAACAATGAATGAATGATCATTTATTTAGAGGTATAATGTTTAAGAAAATAATTTTAGGACATTAAACTTTGGAATGTCTCAGCAGTTATTGGCCTTACCTGGAAATATGTAATATACAGGTTTAGAAGAGTTACTTACAAATAATCTGTTACATTTACTAGTTACCTGTAAATACAAAGTGATCAGTGACATCATTGAGTATCAAAATGAATACAACTAAGAGTAATGTAACCTGATTACTTTTCCTTACTCTTGGAATACCTCAAAGAGACAATAAATATGAATATGAAGTGTTACTTGTATAGAACAATGAAACCTTAGAAAAGAAGAAACCAACAATTATTTAACTCATATGAAAAGCTGCCTGTCACTCAGCATATTCCGGCAGCAGCCTATACACCAACACTGAAACACATGAGCACAGACTACAGTTTAAAAAAGCAGAATAAAATCTGAGCTGACAGAAAATGCTCCGTTTTAGTTTAACACACACAGTTAAGCTCAAACACACTATTCTATGAACATATAGGTTCACCTGCTGAATTAATAACAGAACTAATGAAGCAAAGAAAGTGAAAACCATAAAGCAGATTCAGGCAGTAGACGTATAGATTCACACTGAAAGTATTATCCTACAGAACAGTACAGCTGACAGAGAAGAGAGAACATCTGATCCTTTACAACAAACACTATGATCTTTTTAGGTTTCAGTAACATTGTAATCCTGATATAGTAATCCCTATTTTTCTGATTATGTCTGTAAACTAACTGTAAGCGAATGCAGTCGCTTTTTATTGTATGTAATCCCGTTGGTTAATGCAGGAATCATTGCAGTACCTCACCCTCACTTAAAACAATCTAAAGAAAATCTTCGTACTAAATATCAGCACAAATGTGGACCACAAATAGATGAGATACAAATTCCTATCCTCACCTTAGACAACTGGCTAACCCCTAACTGAAGACATCTCCAATGTGTTTGTTTGTGTCATTGTGTTAAACCCCTCTTGAGTGAAAGGCATCGAGTCTAAGACGCTACGACCTGACCCTGTAAACAGCCCCTTCCTCAGGTTGGAATATGTTAATAGGTAAATCATTGTATATGAACAATTTGTAAAAAAAAACTTATTATAATTATATGACTTTTATCAATTGCGGTATATTGGAAGGATGATCATTATTGCATCACTATTCTCATTGAAAAATATATTATGATGAAGATAGTGTGATATTTTTAGAGGATCTGAAGCAAGCAAATTCGTTTTGTCTCCTCAGCACCATAATACTTCATATCAAATGGTATTTGAACACATATTTAGCCTTTAACAAATATTTTTATTTCTCTAATTTGAAGTCCATATTGCCATGACGATGACATTTCGATTGATTGTGCAGCCCTAGTACATAAACTCTGAGTGTTAGGGTTTGGGTTGTACAACACTTTTCCGAAACTATTGACACTGATTGCATTGCTTGTTGATGGTCATGTCAAGTTCAGATTTGACTGAAGATATCATCTCTGACTGAGATCCCTCCCGGGGCATGTCAGCCTCTGAGCTGCAGGCCATGATCAAACCCTCTCTTCCAAATCCTCTTTGACAGAGAAACAAAACCGGTGTAAATGATGGCAGCACGTTTCTCTTCAATATTTAGCAGGAGGTGTACACTGAAAACAGAAATGGACTTACGGGAAATATATGTAGTCTTTAGTGCAGTTGCTTTTTCTAAACAGTTTCCCTACAAGACTATTTTCAGATAAAAACATACATTGTAAGTGAACCAGAAGAAAATGAAGACCCTCTGCTTACAACTCAGGTTTTTACTGATGTTATAAGATCAACAACTACAAACAGAGAGGAAATCATCACCTTTCATTTAGCATGAATAACAAAAACCTACCTGCTTCCTTCTCTATGGAAAACTAACCCTGTGTTATTCTTCTTAATACTATTCATCTTATATCAGAGGAAATCACTTACAAAGTGGCAGAAATTGGTCTTTTCATGACTCCATGAAAACATGCACTGAAAAAAAATAAAACATTGACTTTCATTAAATGTATTATGTCAGCAGATTTCAACTAACCTAATACATGCAAGTTATGTGAAATGTGTTGATATAATACATTTCATTCAAGTCAACGTTTCAGCTTTTTCAGTGTGTACATTTAACTCAGCAAGTAGCAGATAAACTGATAGTATAAAACCTGTTTTATAGCTCAGGTAGATGTTGGGAAAACCTTTTTTAAATGAGGCTCAAAGTGCAGAGAAGCAGCTCTTCTCTGAGAACAGATGAGCGGCCTGTGCTGACCCTGCTGATGATAATTGATTTGCTTCAGCTAAATGATATATCCTACCTTACACTAAGCCTTAATTGTAGGGTCACTGTGGTAAATGGTGGCAAATTGCAGGGTTCTCAGAAATGATATTTTAACTGCAGTGCAGACATGGACATGTATAATTCACTTTAAACAACATTTTTGAAAGTAAATATAAGAGTTAAAGTGACGTGATTTTGGATGTGATCATAAAACACTGGAAATGCAGGACTTTCTAAAATGTTACTTTGTTATTTGGAGTGGGCTCTCATCTGAAGAAGCAGAATAGTATTATGTATTAGTGGGATGGACCTGACAGCAGTGGGGGGGGGGGGGGGGGCTGTGTAATGCCATTTAAATATGCAGACAGGTGTCCTTTTTCTCTCCATGTGTAAGCAGCCGCTGCAGAAGGGGTGTGTCCCGTCCCAGGTCAGATGGTTCTGATTGTAGTGATAATGAAAGGTACACACTGTTTGATACAGGGGTTTGGGTGAAGCCGGACATTAAGGTCAGTGCAGCAAATCAATAAGAAGAACTGGATTTTGCATCAATATGATGAGTAAGGCTGGCTCGATTTGTCAGAAACAGAATTAGACAGTCGACTATTAACTTTATCTTTAATTAACATGTGATTTAATGCGCAACACGTATAACACAATATAATAACACACCAAAGAGTCAAATACAAAAAATATTTAATATAAAAATGAACAGAAATAAATTAAATGCATTTGAATAATTATTAATATTATTTTGATTATTATTTATGAATTCAATGTAACAATTATCAAAACAGTAATTTAATTATTATTTATTATTATTATACATTTTTATTTTTCAATGAAGAACTTTTTTCAATGAAGAACCAGCATTTTTTTTAACAAGTTCTAAGTTGACTAGTGGATCACCATACATATACATTGAAATTATTACAAAAACTTAAATAATTGGTGCCGTCTTAAGCAAGTATTCAAATGTTTAGATAGTCTGTCAGTTTTAAACGTTTTAAACATATATATATATCTTTTTAATGTGTTCCCGTGGTTTATGACAACTGAAATCAAACAATACATGAATAAATGATAATTTAATCATTTTATGTCATATTTATTCTAAGTGTCCCCAGGTCGCAGCGGTCCGCCTCAGCCTGTAGTAGGCCTACTGTCATACTGTCAGTATATTGACGTGTAGTTAGCAGATGGAGCAGGGGGCTGATCTCCACCTCCAGAGGTCATCCTCTCTACAGTCACCACTTGTTGCCAGAGCAGCTCGGGGCTCCAGCATTCAGCAGCAAACACATTTCAAGTATTTATTCCGCCTATCGAGACCTACATGTCTGGATGTTGAATGCGGAACGTTACGCGGACTGAAGCAAGACTCCTGTGATCCGGTTCCTAATATCTGGCGCATCTGACGGACAGAAGCATGGTTGATAATATAGCTACTAAATCTGCTTTGGTAAGGGTCCAGGCTTCTATTGGATTATTACACCTAACTACTTTACATAGTTTTCTATTCCAAATGCATTCATAACTAATAATATAACTCCATTAGGAACTTTGTTTGTCGACAGTTTATCGGCTCATTTAGTGAAGTTTGATACGTTCGCTTGTATGAGTAAAATGTAATCCTCTTTATGTTACAGCAGCGGTGAGCCAAACTGTGTAATGAGGCTAATTGGTGGAGCATGTGTTTTAATCGTATAAAGTGCCGCTGATAATAATTTCGCCACCGCCCTCTCCCCGCAGCAAGGCTCTTTCTCGTCCGCCAGCAGCCTTCCCCTGCCCGCTCCCTCCGCATCCTCTCACAGCCTCTTCCCCGGCGCACAGTCCCAGCAGCCCGCCAGCGGAGGCATGAAGCTCGAAGCCGTCATGGAGAACCTGCAGCGGCAACAGGCGGCGCGGCTGGCCCTGGAAGAGAAGCTCCGGCAGGCGGAGACAGAGAAAGACCTCCGCTCCATGGTGGAGTCCCAGATCCACCAACAAGCTCTGGCTTTCCGACACTACCAGGCGGCGATGCGCGGCGCCCTGGCCGCGGGAGTTGCCAACTCGTCCCCCGGGGTGACGCTCCCACACATGGAGGTCCGAAGAGCCGACGAGGACAGCTCCAGACCGGGCAGCGACGACAGGGAGCGGGACGATGAGGGAGAGGACATGGATGAGCAGGACCTGATGGATGAAGACGAGGAGGGCGAAGAAGATGTCGGTTTGAACCACTTCCAGCACCGGCAGTCCTCGCTCCTGCAAGGAGCCTGCCTGCCTCCGAAGAGCACCCCGATGCATCTCATGGCCAGAGTCCCGGCGGCCTTCGCCCCGGGCCGGCACGCAGAGTCTCCATCGGCGCCCCCGCCCCAGCACCACGACTGGACATACGAGGAGCAGTTCAAACAGGTAGGACAGCCCGAGCGGCTCACACTGAAAGTAGCCGAAGTTACTCCACTGTTTGACCTTCTCCAGTCATGTATGTGCGCTCTGAATAACCATGCGGGCTCTTCATTAGATTTGCCGTCTATTTAAAATACAAGCTTGTGCCATAGCCTTGCTTTACGCATTTGGATACATTGTTTTGGAGTGTCACTTCATGTTGCTGTATTTAGCATTCTGAAGAAAAACATGGTGATGAAGAGTCTGTTATCCAAAGTATTTGCAGATAATAATGAAAATGTTAAATGGTGAATATGTTCAGCTATCACTTTCTGTTAGAATGAGGCTTTCTAACAAACTGCGAAATGATTCCATAATAATCAAAGAGTTAATGCTCAGCTATAGATCAGATATAAAAAGAACAACTTACAAGTTGACAAGTTGTGAATATTCACAACAGCTCCAGATTCCTTTATTTACATCAAAACAAGCAATATTTGATAGGACACAACAATATAACTGTATAAAGTACTCAGCTATTTAGAATGAACAAGAACACGTTTCTGGTTGCCTGTTTTTCAAAAGGCTTTCCTTGTGTCTTTTGTTTATATGGCAATAATGCAGTTACAGATGTTGATGGTACATTAACATTTAAAAACATTTCCATTAGACAAGTTGCCATATATGATCGCTCAAATAGACTTTTTACAAACTATTGCCCAAAAGTTTTTCCTGTTAATGTCGTATATCTAGAAAACGTAATTTGTAATGAATTATAATAATTATAAAGAAGAATTCATGATTTGCTCTTTTATTTTGTGAGCAGCTGGTTAATGACACTGAGTTATTTGATTGATACGGCTGTGTGTATGTTTCCAGCCGGCAGCAGCAGATCTATACTCTGTGAGCGACTGTGGATGCTCCATGTCATCCTTTATTTATGATGGGATCATTTACAGACTTCCCTAAATGTGATGTGTACATTAGTGACTGCATTAGCGCTGCACATTAAAGCAGCCCAATGCATGGAAATGCAATTTAAATAGGGGCTGAAACCAATAGCCTCAATATATAGAGAATGATGTGTGGAGGATGGTGAGATGAGTGTGTGCAGAGAACGCTCAATCGTTGTTTTCTCTTCACATCTATGCGTCATTAATGGTGTATTTTATTATTAATCTTCAGCTCTATAGTCATGTTAGTGGATAGCTTGCTTGACATTTGCCATCAATGAGATCTGATGGTAAGTAAGCATTCCTTTCTTAAGTTACTACGTCTTATAAACAACAGAAAAGCTTCAGTGAATAGATTTAAAATCTACCAGTTATTATTTGTATAATATCCTGTGTGCGTACATGCGTGCTCCATGTGCCGTCAGGCAGCAGCTTGAAGGATTCCTCAGGATGTGCAGTTGTTGCGGGGTCATTTGTATGTAGTCATTCATTGTAATGGTCATGGGACAATAAAAGGATGCTTATGGCTGCTAGGCAGACAGAGTGGAGCCAGCATAGTAAGCATGCTCAAAGCTGCAAAACAAAACCACATTTGAAGGCAGTAAATGCATCTTTGGAAATAGGAACAAGATGTGGGCTAAATATAAAAAGGCCTCAGTGAGGCGGAGAACTTTTAATCTGATCTGAACCTAATGGGAGCAGCCGGTGTTTACAGTAGCTGCTAAATCACATGTGTTCACCTCAGGCACAACAGGGAGGCGTGTCAGGCAAGAAAACATTACATTCATAAACATACATCTTTTTTGACATAACATTACATTTTCCATTCCTAAATAGAAACAAAAGGTAAATATTTATTGTACAGAATGATGACAGGCAGCTGGTGGAACTTATTTTAGTTGTAATGACCCAGCAGGAGACGACGCAAAGAGATGAGAGTGTGTGAGGCCGGAGAAGCGGAGGGAGAAGCGTGGAGCTTTGGCAGAGGCTCAGGACACTGGATCTGGTGCTAGTCCAGCCTGGCCCACACCCACACAACGCTGGGATCTCCCTGTCTGGCAGTGTGTGTGTGTGTGTGTGTGTGTGTGTGTGTGTGTGTGTGTGTGTGTGTGTGTGTGTGTGTGTGTGTGTGTGTGTGTGTGTGTGTGTGTGTGTGTGTGTGTGTGTGTGTGTGTGTGTGTGTGTGTGTGTGTGTGTCTGTGTCTGTGTCTCTGTGTGTGTCTAGGAGTCGGCTCTGTGCCAAACTATTACGAAACAGAAACAAAAACGCGTGCTGCTACACACTCGGCCATGCTTTCTCTCTTCAACACACACACACTTACAATCGTGCAGATATGTGAGCATGCAAATTGCACTTCTCAGTATCCTCTTAAAAATTACAGAAAGAAAATGTAATAGTGGACACTGAATAAACTAAAACGTTGACTTCATTAAATGTGTTATATCAACAGATTTCACTGTATTAGGTTAGTTGAAAGCCATACTATTAGATTTAAATATAGATTATTAGGTTCAACTTAATATTATTGCTTTTAACTATCCTGATACCGTTATGTGACATTTGTGACACTATACATTTCATTAAAGTCAACGTTTCAGCTTAGTCAGTGCATTATCTTTGGCATGTACAGCCTTGTGTTTAATGGTCACTATAGACTCAACTTTGAACTTGCTTTTAGTGTTGTCAAACCTCTGCTGCTGAATGTGCTCATGGATCCTAATCCGCAGCGCTTTACCACACGGCAATAATGTGACCAAGAAGAATGAAAGCAGATATAATGTTCATGTGTGGGCTGTGGTCTCTGCAAGGTGATTTTCAGAGTGCACTGGAACATTCTGGAATGAAGAGAAAGACAATGTCACCAATGTTACCTGTCAGTAAGAAACATTACAACACTTTTTGGATTTGAAGAACATTCTCATAAAGTCTGATCTTGAAATATATGTGCATGATTTCTTCACTAAATTCACTGCATCATGAGAACATTTTCTGACCATACTTATATGGGAAATCTTTGTATTAGTGCTGCTCCTTTATCTGCAGAATATCATGCATCTTCAAAAGCGATAATGCAACAGCACGCGTATCAGCAAGTTGTTTTTCAGACATCAGAATTATTGTCCAATACTTTGTCCAGACTTCAATCTTCCCTCCAGTCAAATGTATTTCCCTGATTAGTATGCAGTGTTCCTGCTCTGTGATGTTTAAAGACAGTCATTTCTAGAGGCTTCACTGAAAAAAACTGAACCGTTGACTTTATTATTAAGTAAGTTGATATATATATATATATGTTTTTTTTAAACATAAAATGATTGCTTTCAACTAATCTAATACAGTTAGGTGAAATCTGTTGACATAATGCATTTAATCAAAGTCAGCATTTCAGTTTTTTTCAGTGTTAGTTGAGGGCTGAATTTCTGAATTTGAGACGAAAGGACTTGTTTGAACAGTTTCTCTTAAATCAGTCAGATTCAGAGCAGTTTCGTGTCTCGTGTCCTTCTCAAAAACTCCACAGACAGACGTAAAACTGATTGTGAACCAGACGAGACATCTCCCTGTCACGATGTGTCAGTATACGGAGCCACTCCTTGTTGTGGATTGTACCTCTTCCAGCTTGTTTTTCAAACAACTATAGAAAAGTGGTGGAGTGGGAGCGTCAGCTGTACCGGTGTATGATTTCAATCCCCTCCCCCCCCCCGGGCCACTCAAATGATCCACACTGCCAAAATGAGTCCTTTTAGGCAAATCAGGTGAATGTTTTCAGAACAGTCATCTTTATTCACCTGCAGCTACTGCATTTACTATAGCTTATTTCAAATACTCTCAGTGGTTTTTGAAGTGGATTCAAATTGAAAACAGATTTTAAATCTTACCAATATGGCAATGAATTCAGTTGTTTAGACTCAAGCATGCAATAACAGACAAGATGAATTTATAAGATATTTGTTAAATGGCTCTTTTCCCCAATAAGTAGTGTAAAAACAGAGACTGTGTACCGTTCATTTATTATATAGAATATAGATTATATGGTAGCCTATAGCCAACTATTGACGACTGTAAGGGAACTGTGCAGTGAGGCCACAAACGCATCACGGGATTGCTTTGAAGGACCAGATCTTAGATCCAAACATTAAACCTTTCTGCCAATTTCTCAATGCATTTTCTATTGATCTTTCATTCGGTTTCAATTAGGGCTTCATTTTGAAGTCAGATACTGGTATTGATATGTAGGTAATTTAAAATGACAATTTAAAGCCTTTTATTCATCATATATACGTTTAGTTTATTATTAACCCAAATTGGGATCAATAAAGTATATGTAATCTAATCTTATTACATTAGAAATACTAATTTCCATTGCTTGTCCCCAGGCAACAAACATTGTCAATGAGAATCCCGTAAATGTGGTATTTCAAGAGTTGTGACCAGGTATGTGCTACATAGAGTGTCGGTGTAAGAATGAACATGTCAGTGCTCTCTGGAGGTGAAACTGTTTCTAAACCACCTCAAACATAGCTTTGCATTTCTGTATTGGCATATCAGTTAACCTAGATACTAAATATCCATCATAAACTCAAATTGGCCGATTTATAAACCCAGACAATGTATTGGTTAAGCTCTTGTTTCAGAAAGCCATTCCTTGCTGCAGGAATGTAAATGAAACTGTTCATATACATTTTTGAGGTGAGGGATCTTTTTATTTTCATGATTCTGGTTAGCACTTGAGATGTCGAGCAGAAATACTCAATGTAATATACCTACTGCTTTCAGCGTGTTGAGGAAGGGTGTTTGTTTTATATGAAAGAAAATAAGCATAGTTTCTGTTTCTGTCATTCTTCTTTATCTGACAGCTTCTGGGAGCATTAATCCAAGCTAACTCCATGCAGCTGTTCATTTCCATTCACTTGCTGTGTGCTTGAAAAATCAATGAACACACTCTGGAATGTGCGTAAATCAGCACAGTGAACATCCATTCTGGGGTTTACACAGAAATGAATGGAAGCAAATGTATGCCTGGAGAAGTTCACCACTCTACAACAAGTGTACAGTTCAGTGAGATGTATTCATGGTAAAGAACGGATGGTTTCTTTAGTATCTCTCAGCCATGTATCGAAGGGCTCATCTTGAAAAACAATCAGCCCTTCAATCTGACCCTTCCCCCCCACCCCTGCACCACCCACTTTAATGTGACCATAAAAGCCAGCAGGGAGAGCCTCTTTGAAAGAGACACATGCTCCGCACCATAACTCCCGCGTCAACATTCTGTCAGGGATGTGGAAACCCAGTCTGATCTCATGAAGCTACTGTAAAACTTGAATCATTCACATAGCAACGTTTCTTTTTACATCAGGCAAGACCGTCAATAGGTGAAGCACGTATCCACATATTCATCTAACAGCTGTAGGCCACTTTAAAATGTGCTCCGTCACCGGCAATGCTTTAATGGCATTCCTGGATTCTTTCACTGTGTGCCATTACACTTGTACACAGGGCTGCCACACGGACGGGTGGGGTAAAGGGGAACAGAAGTGAACGAGTGAAAGGAGGATCGGAAGTGTGTGTGTGTGTGTGTGTGTGTGTGTGTGTGTGTGTGTGTGTGTGTGTGTGTGTGTGTGTGTGTGTGTGTGTGTGTGTGTGTGTGTTACCCCCTTTCGCACCAAACTAGTTCCCGTTCTAGCTCCGTGCTTGTACTTTTCTGGTTTCGAACCGGTCCAGCCCCAGTTGTGTTTCCACCGCTCAGAGCCCAACTGGTGCTGCGTCATGACATCACCGTTTACGTCGCTGATTTTCTCCCCAACGCCAGTCACAACAATAGGGGACTGCGACGGGTCGATGCTCATGTTGAATTGACCCTATTTGGCATTACAACGCTGTTATTAAACTTCCTTAGACAGGTGATGTTAGCATAGCAACTGAAGCTCTGACTATCTTGACTGTTTGTTGTTATCATATCGTGGCATAAGCCGTTTTTTTTACAGGCATATTTTTTCGACATACTTTTCATTATGATTTTACTTGTATAGCCCATGTACTGATTCCAACCGATAGCGGATATAATAAAAAACAACAGGAAATCGTATGAGGCAGTGTGCTGGTCTTCAAACCGGGAAATATCAGCGAACGGATTGGTCATTAAAAGTAAGGTTTAAACAAACAGCATCACAGTCTGCCTGGTTAGTGTTGCCTCACTTTATATAAGTGTGAGGTGCTGAAGCGCTATTGCTTGTTACAACTTTATTCTCTTCGACATACCCCCAAATAAACTGTTATTGCTGAGGTTAATCACGCCCCCACCTCCGATGGTTCGTATTAGGAAATCTAAATTGAATTCAAATCAAAGTTTCAGTTTTTTGTATGTCATTGAGTTTTATTACTAACTAGTGCCACATTGGTGCAGAAATGAGTCGGAATTTAACCAGGAAATTCGTTTTTTTTACCATTTCCTGTTCCCTCTTCTCAAAATCACCTTTTTGTTACAACTTGTTCTTGGTAATATGCCTGAAATAACAGATTAACATGTTTTTTTCTACAACATAAAATGTGTCAGTAAACAACCCACTTGTGAATGTTTAAAGCTTCTATGTTTCCTAAAAAACGGCTGTAGCTAACGTTTCAGAATGAGACTAATAAACATCGTCACGCTGAACATTAGCCGCCTTTAGCTTAGCGCTGGTGATGTGCAGCCATGCGACAGTAATGTAGCTCGTTAGGTTTAATGAAAAGAGAAGAGCCATTTGCCTTAGGTTAGCTTTTTACATCAGCGATTGCGACATAGAAGTGGTGTTAGTAGAGGTTATCCTGAAGAACTAAACGTGTAAGTGTCATAAATCTGTGTTTGCCACAGATTTGTCTGCAATGATACGGAACCCAATGGAAAAATCCTGTTGTCAAGGGAGCCCATGTGATAAATCACTGTACCGCTCTATACGGTCAACTGCCCCGACTTTCACTGTTGTTTTTTGGTATTTGTCTTATAATGGCGAATTCAT
Source organism: Gymnodraco acuticeps (assembly GCF_902827175.1). Classification (NCBI taxonomy): domain Eukaryota; kingdom Metazoa; phylum Chordata; class Actinopteri; order Perciformes; family Bathydraconidae; genus Gymnodraco; species Gymnodraco acuticeps. Next base: position 837,819 of record NW_022991760.1, on the reverse strand, counting down.
CAGTAATGTTACATTTGTAGGCTACTATAGTGTCAAATAAGGTCCTTTTCTTGTAGTCCTATGTTGTAGATGGTCCCTGTGTGCTAATCTATTGTAAGACTATCATTATCAGAATCAGTTTGCTGGACAAGTAGCTACTGTATGGGTACACATAAAAGGAATTGGATGTTCTTAATGTACTTACACACACAGACATTTTATAAAAAGGTATACATTAACACACATAAGCTTCCATATGAAATGCTAGTTTTTCTCATTTGACTGCGTTTAAAAGTTTATTTTGCGCAGAGGGCTAATTGTTGGCGTTGTATCCACTCAGCGACGGGACTGCCCCGCATTAAACAGTCCATTTTGATTTATTTTAAATGATAAAATGAATCAACCAATCGAGGAAATGTATATGTTTTCCATTCACATAACAATTGAAAGGGTCCTGAAACATCGTAACACTGAATTGACGCAACTTGCAGGAACCCTGGTATCATTAGGACATTGATCTCCTCATTGCCCCTCCCTCCCTCACACACACACACACACACACACACACACACACACAACACACACACACACACACACACACACACACACACACACACACACACACACACACACACACACACACACACACACACACACACACACACACACACACACACACACACACAGGAGCTGTGTCTCCTCTACCCATTCTGTGTCTCAGTGGTGAGCAGTGAAAGGTGGGCAGAGCTCCACTCAGTGCGCTGTGAGACGTACTTGTTTTCTCTGCAAATGGCTCTTCTCTTTTCATTAAAACAGAGGCAGGGTTAGCTTGTTCAAACATCCACACCCCCCCCCACCCCCCCAACCCTCGATGTGGGTGTTACTTTTTAATCGCAGCAGCCTGGAATTTCTGCAGCTGCTTGCAAAAGCCCCCCTCTCTGTTTACGAGACCTGACTGTTGGGCAAACATTGCCTCACCGCTGCGTCTCTGACTGGCTTTTTCCATCCTGCCATTGTTGGGGAGGCCCTCAGAATTACCATGACGACGTGTTATCTTTTGATTAAATGCATGTGTATCAGTTTTTAGATCTTTGTGCTCCATATCATTGCTGCTAACCTGGTTATAAGAGAAATGTGGTGTAGCACAATCAAATGGTGCAGTGCTTCACGTCGTTAGTTATGGGGCCCTGAGAGGCCCTTAAGGGTTGATTATTGGGTTTGGAGGCGGCCCTCTAAGAGGGGCGATGTCACACAAACCAAAGGCTGAAAATAAATGTGATGAAGAGTTTGTGAAAAATGTGAAAAATCAACTATAGGTGTCTTCCCACTGAATATGAACCAGAACCAGTGAAGTATTCCAGCAATCTTCATTCATTTGAAGTCGAGGCAATGATCCTTTCAGTCCAGTCATAATTTGGCTCAGGTTAAACCATTTTGTATATGTATGGATGCTTCTCCCTCAATTTGCTCCATCTAGAACAAATTCACAACTTTAGGCATCCATTCACGTCTCTTTATTTGCTTTGCACGAGAGTATAGCAAGCATATTATCTGATTATTATATTATTATATAATAAGGCATGCAATCAAGGTTAACATTTTTGAAGCCATCCATAATATTAGGAAAGTCAACTTGCTGAAACATTTTAAATACCTAGTTTCTGGTTATCCACAAAGGGAAACAACCATCAAGAGGAATCACCAACAGCATGGAAAGGCCCCAGCACAGGGAGGGTCTTGGGCCCATCTAAATAAAGACCAAAAAGTGTCCCTGGGAAAGTCCTTATTCAACAAGTTCAATAATGTGCAATGTCAGCCAATTCATTAAATGTAGTTTTAATAAATAAACATTGAAATACCAAACAGTGAGAATTAGCTTATGCTCTCAGTTTTGACTCATTGAATGTCATGATGGTTGGACCATCAAACTAACTAAGTATTTGTGTTCTAATTCCCCAGAAAACCCACAAACAAAAACATCTGTTGTAAAACACTGCAGCAGTCGAATCAACTTGAAACGTTTCTTTAGTGAGAATGATTGAGACTAAATGACTTACTAAAATATGATTGAGATGTTTTTAAGTGAGCAGGTTGGTGATGCTGTGAATACATTATCATGAACCAAGAATGAACCCTACGTGATGTTCTCCTCTGTTCTGAAGACTGAGTGTAAGAGCCAGTATGACGTGCACACAGATGGCTCCCTCCCTGCAGAGGCCACAGATAACAAAGACAGAATATTCACTGATTCTTCAATATAGGCGACCTTCAGCCTCATTTTGCATTCGCTGTAATGGCCAATCAGCATTTTTGTGACCCAATGTATGTAATCAAAATCTGTACAGTCAATGGCTAGGGATGTGCATGTGCCACCTGGGTTGCTGCTTTGCACTAAGCAGATTGAGTAATCATTGATAGTCAAACGCCAGGCTAGCAGATTAGATTGCTGCCATAAAAGTGCGTTTGTGTGTCAAGGTCTCCGCGGTGCGTTGAGGAGGATCTGTCGCTGCTGCTCAATCGATCCTTGTATGATGAGCACTTTGAAGTGTTCTCTTTCCTGATAGTGTTTCCAAAATAAGCCTACAGTATGTGAGCATATAGGTTCAGAACAACACAGTATGGGGGTTTCATGTATACCGTATAATATCGCTCCACTCAACTAACTTTCAGTAGAAGGTCCTTTCCTTGATTTAGTTACGTTCTGTAGTGCGGATAAGACGCAATGGTGTAAAGTAACTAAGTAGATTTACTCTACTTTGTACTTACAATTCAGAGGTAAACCGTGTACTTTTACTCCACTACATTTATTTAAATGTTACTTACAGATTTGGATGAATGATGTGAAATATAATCAACTCGTAAATCAGACTTTAGTTCCACCTGGAGTAAATTCACAAGCTACCCTGCAGTATACAAAGTCATTCAAACTAGCTGTACAGTTCGGGAACTTATGCACTTCTTTTTACTGACAGTGGAGTGTACGGCAAACTTTCAAATTCTGCGAATTATAAAATATGCATCGAGTGAATGAGAAAAAAAGGAGCGCGGCCTATTAAAGATGATATTAAGTCTAGTCTAGTAGCGGCTGAGATGTTCCTGTAGAACCAGGTACTGTAGACAACTTGTGCTCATTTGAACCCAGGGAAGGTTTGAAACATGAACCGATATACTGCATGTATTTTAAAGGTGGGGCTGGCCGTAAATGCAGAAATGGCAACAAGCTGACGGACACAGAAAGAGATACACACACCAGTTCCATCTGTTGTACCTCCTGTCATAGATTAATGTGTTTGTGCAGGTGTGTGTGTGTGCGCATAATGCATGCCATTACATTCCTATTGAAGCCTGAGGGGCCCCCGTGTATCAGTGCTCTCCAATATACTCTCGTGTCAGATAGAGAAGCAGACGTGTGTGCAGTTTAGCGCCGTGGTCTCAGTTTCTCTGCTGCGGCTCCAGATTGAGGGTAATCTGGACATGTCCGCTCTGATCTGTCCGGGCCAATGGGTCACCAAGATCAGGTGCAACATAAATGAATTAACCTCTCTGTTAATCCCGATTACTGGGGAATTTTCATAATGCTTAGAGACACAGCTATACACCATCATCTGGCTACCAATGCCATGGGAGGTGGGTAAAAACATTAGTCAAATCTGAGATGAGTATTGAGGGGATGTGAGGAGAATAAACCAGGAGGCGGAGTTTGGAGCTGCTTTGTTCATCATCTTCCTGACATCAATCAACACATGGCTTCTTTGCATGTGATTTGCATGGTGTACTTTATAGAGATTTTGCATGCATTTTGTATTTAAGCACTCTTCAATGTGCATGTTTGTCGTAAAGTATAGTTTGACTCCCTTTTTGTCAGCAAACCTTTGACCTACTGTCCAACCCTCATATAGCTGGAACAATGGAGAAACATGACCATATGTTTACTTTCTACTGGTATTACAAATCGAGTGATTTGTAATACTGTCAGGTCATAGAAAGAAAACCTCAGTGATTTTCTGAAGGACTGCTGACATGGGCCCAGTAGAAGCAAATAGTCACTGAGGCACAGAGAGCACCAGGATTTGATATTAGCATGTTACGTAAAATATACTATACTTATACTATACTGAGGTTACATATAGTCACTTCTAAGCATCCCACCCTGTCCAAAAAGTCTGCTCAATCTGCAAAAGTACTAGTTGGGAAGTGGTGATTGTCCCAATATAATGTATTAATACAAAGTCATTCTCACTAGAATCACCTAATTACAAACCCACCTTGGGCAACTTCTAATTATAGATTATAAACTCCCTGTCGCTGGCTGAAAATATCAAATGACCCAATATCAATCTTACAAGTAAGTGTGTCTAAAACATTGTACAAATTCAATTAGATATCATTTTGCAATTGTTTGCTCAATTTGAGTATGATGTGGCACTACTACTACCAATACAAGATTGTTCTGAAAATACACCCTATACGTAATGGTATTTTAGTTTATTTTATCTTTTATATATCTGTCTAATCCTCTGCATTTATGATGTTCTTCCTACATTTACCTGACACCCACCATTGTTGATTTTGCTGCTGCCTCCACTATCAGGGAGATACAATCAAGTGTTTCCTCCAGCCGAGCAGAGCCAGAGGGCTGCCATTCAAGTGTTCATGGCAGTCACTAACTCCCCCCCCCCCATCACTAATGATTATCTTCCCCCCACACACACACTGACCTGCTATCTCAGATGCCACTACAGCCCCCCTCCCCACACTCATTTGGCTGGGAGTGACAGGGCGACATCAGCCTAACTATAGCTGCTGCTCATGTTTCCTGCCCTGCTCTCGCACCACTGCAGCCCCATGGAAAGACAATACCCTTTCTGGCTGATAGAGAAGTGTGAGGTGACACTCTACTGAGAGAGCCTCCGCAGTCACTAATCAACTGGAGCAGTGTCAGGTTACTCACACATGCAGGAGCTACGCCTACAGTACTGAATGACATTTGATTAAATAAATCAGCATTATACTCCGATCTACACTTATGCTGTGTCCCAAATCACATACTTCTGTAGCCTACCTATATTTGCTGTTTTGAGGGCATGGTGCATCCCAATGTGAGACACCAACCCAGTCTCACGGCATTTCGTGTTCACCAACACGATTTTTAATCTATTGATTCGTGTTCACCAACACGATTTGCCCCTTTTTTTCGTGTTGCACAGCACGATTTTAAAAGCAATGTATTTCTACTGCCTGCAGCACGTCTTTTTCTCCGGTTGGGTCGAGGAAGACCGGAAGCTGTGTGGTTCATAAAAACATGTTCTTACTCAATATCAAGCCACAGTTATTGCTTTTATTTTAAATCGTATAATTTCGGACTTTTGTTGCCGTCTGTGAGGAAAATAAATGGGGCTCAGAGCCTCAGGATACTGAAATCTGTATTTTTAAAATCTTTTTTTCCTTCTAATTTGTTATTCTTTTCAAAATAACACACTGTTATTTACTCACCAATAACACACAATTATCCTTGCTTTTATTTATTGGTTTAATTCCATAATCTCAGGCTTTTTTGGCGTCCGTCAGGAACTGAATTTCAAAATAAAAATAACCGGAAACAGACGTAGGCATTTCGAGCGATTACCCAAGATCCTCAGCTATGGTTTTAAGCTCGTTTATTGGATGTTTTAGCCGCAATGCATGCTGGGATTTGGTGTTTATATGATATGAAATCCGGAAAACATTTTAAAAGAATAAAATAATACTTAATTCCGAGCGCTCTTGCTTTTCTCTTTGAAAGTCATCACATAACGGCATTGTAATACACGGTTCGGCTGCATTGTATATTACAGATCTGCCGTAGTTCTTTATTTATAGAGCCCTGATGAGAAGACCTTTGGAAAAACTGAGAAAATGCCGCCGAAACTGAATACTTGACGTGGATCATAAATATATTCAACAATTAAACAACATCTTCAATTTCTCTTCACACAATACGTCTCCTTGCAGTATCAACACTAATTCGGCTGACTTTTACATTTGATCTATTTCACAGGTTATATTTACACCATAACGGTGCACAGCTGATATAAAAGGACTGTAGTTTTTAAAGATATTACTGATTTTCTTTGAATGTAAGAATGTAAATACTGGGTCTGAAATAGTATAGCAATATGCTGTAAAATTATGTGAAAGCATGCATAAAACTACACATTTTCAGATGTTGTACGAAAACAAAAGTGTCCTACACTAATAATACAAAGTTATTATGGCTGTGTGTACCTTGTGTGCACCGCCTAGTGGTTAAAGCACATTATTCAATTATTGTGTTTTATTTGATTAAAAAAATATTAAGAGTACATACTTTCATAGGGGGAAAGTATAAATATAGAATATAAAAAATCAAGAAGATACTATAAGTGATCTCTACAATAAAACAGTTTAGTGCAGAATGTACAAAGATATTAATAGGAGGAGGTGCAAAACAGAAAAACGAATTAACCTTTATTTAAACATTAAATAACAGATTAAGGTCTTCTTTTAAATAAGAAAAAAACTTTGGGGGTATCTATTTACAGATAAATATTAAGCCTGACAAAGTACTTAACGTCTAATATATTGCTTTCCTGCAATGTTAACTATGTTGAAGCACTTATTTTAACTGATATTATACATATGAATTATACTCGTATGTATGTAGATAGAATAAGAAATGTGCAGAATATGACAGTTTAATGGTCGAGGTACACACATATTTCATTCATTGCATAACTACACCGTAGTTGTGTATATGATATGTCAATACACCTTTGAAAATCTTGAAAGGGATGTGCAAAATAGCCATAATATACAGTCTTTAATTAACTATTAGTAGAGAATAACGAGTAATGAATATACTTTATTACTCGTTTTTATTCATGTCAATTGCAGATACATGTTTAGTCTTCTCAAGCACCAACTATCAAATATCTCTCCTGATTGTTGGCACTTGACAATCACCTTACCTGCATTTTACTCAGGTGTAACTAAAGTCTGATTTAAGGGTTGTTTATATTTCACATAATTAATCAGAATCTGCAAAGTAACTCAAATAAATGCAGTGGAGTAAAAATACCAGGTTAACCTCTGAATTGTAGTGGAGTAGAATTACAAAGTAACAATGAGCTGTCATGTGGGTATTAATGCTGCGCATTATGGACACAAGCGATTTTCACCCATTTATTAATTATATGTTTTACATTTGATAACAGCAATGTGTTTAATACTGGCAACTTCTAATTGTGGGAAAAACGAAAACGTTCAGTAGAGACGTCCCATAGAACATTTTGCGAAACACAATAGCCAGCATGTGTAGTTCTGGGGGGGCGTTCGATTCCAGTTTTGGATAGTCTGGCGTGGTTTCGTTCCATTTCACACAGCTGTTTGACGCTCTGCGTAACCTTACGGGGACTGTAGTCCTAAACGACAGCTGGGGATTATGGGTAGTGTAGTGTCTTCGGCCATCCTAAACTCAGAAATGTTGACAATCGCAATGATGCTCGAAATGTCCCTTATAGGCCTACGTCTGTTTCCGGTTATTTTTATTTTGAAATTCAGTTCCTGACGGACGCCAAAAAAGCCCGAGATTATGGAATTAAACCAATAAATAAAAGCAAGGATAATTGTGTGTTATTGGTGAGTAAATAACAGTGTGTTATTTTGAAAAGAATAACAAATTAGAAGGAAAAAAAGATTTAAAAAATACAGATTTCAGTATCCTGAAGCTCTGAGCCCCATTTATTTTCCTCACAGACGGCAACAAAAGTCCGAAATTATACGATTTCAAATAAAAGCAATAATTGTGGCTTGATATTGAGTAAGAACATGTTTTTATGAACCACACAGCTTCCGGTCTCCCACGACCCGACCCGAGAAAAAGACGTGCTGCAGGCAGTAGAAATACATTGCTTTTAAAATCGTGCTGTGCAACACGAAAAAAAAAAAGGGGCAAATCGTGTTGGTGAACACGAATCAATAGATTAAAAAATCGTGTTGGTGAACACGAAATGCCGTGAGACTGGGTTGGAGACACAGTGCCTTATGAATACTTGAATGGTGCACTCGTAGGCCCTCAACAATCGCAGTCTTAGCTATATAATGGAAGTGACACAACCAGCCGCGATTGTGGTTAACACAGCACTTTACATATAAAACTATAAAAGTTAAACATGTGGGAGTGTTTTGACAATTTAAGTAACGCACCACCATACTGTTGACAAAAAGAAGCCACAGTGAATTTAATAGGGTTCATTGGGCAGTCTGTAATGATTTGCTAAAGTGATTGATTGTAGCAAGCTAGCTAGGTAACAGCGGCAATTGTGAAACAGCTTCATGTGATTCGAAACAACGCTGCCAAAATTCACATACTGCAAATGTTCACAGTGCGTGACATGCAGAGGTGGGAGTAAGTCCTACATGTGCAAGTCATGAGCACATCTCAAGTCTTGACCTACAAGTATCAAGCAAGTCCCAAGTCACTGTGGTGAGAGTCAAGCAAGTCAAGTCAAGTCATTGCTCAGGTCAAGCAAGTCAAGTCAAGTCATACAACATTCTGATGAATAAGCCCAGTTTCCGCATCAGTTAAAAGACAGTGGTTATGAAAATGGATTCAACCCACACTATGATCTTCATTACATACACAGTTAATCATTTGAAATCTAATTTAGACCGATGACAATCATATTAGATTCATATTAACCCTAGAACTGCAGACGATAAAGCTAGGACTCAAAAAGCCTGTTCAAAAAGGCAGAATTCCAGGTAAGAAAATCATATATGGCATTTGCTAATTTTACACATATTTAATTAAAATGTCTGTTAACACTAGAACCGCCAACAGCGTCAGCGCCTACATAGATATCATTTTCAAATCATTTCATTTGTTCCTCTTCATAATTTCCTTATAAACTAAGTAGATTTAAAACTCACTTAATTGGGTTCATTTAGAAATTGCTTCAGTTTATCATCATAGCAGATCAAAAAGTTCAGATTCATTTTACAATAAATCAAGGAATGATGCACTTCTACAAACAAAAACAACATCATTCAAACATTTAAACAAACTACTAAAAGCAGATGAACTACATTATTCAAAAGTTTACAGTAACTTCTGATAATAACACAGGGGAAATCAACGAGGCATCTCTTTTCCTCTCTCTCTCTCTCTCTCTCTCTCTCGACAGCCCGTCAGTATCAGGGTTAGTCAAAATGAATCCCTTGGCGGTTCTAGTGTTCATTTACCGTTTTGTCTTCTCTTTGCTTAATCGATTTGAAACCAAGTCTAACGTAGCTTAAACTTAACGTTAGCTTTCTAGCTAACACAACACATGCACGCACCTTTCTCTGTGGTTCTGTCACTGATCTTTATGCTGCAGACCCTGCATACCGCTGTTCTCTTCTTATTACCGTCATAGACAACATAATCCTTGAATCCAAACGTCACTATTTGTGGAGTAACGCTAGCCATGTTAACAGACACTCCTGCCTACTAGTGGGTTGCCAGGTTTGCGCGCATAGCGCTATAATCACCCAATCACATTTCGAAAAAACTAAACGTAATATCTCACTACAAAAACAAACTTAATTTTAAAAAGTCAAGTCCTTTCAAGTCATCTGTCTCAAGCTTAAGTCAAGTCTCAAGTCATGAATAACAAGTCAAGTCAAGTCTTTTATCAATGTTAGTCAAGCAAGTCTCAAGTCCAAAAATATGCGACTCGAGTCTGACTCGAGTCAAGTCATGTGACTCGAGTCCCCACCTCTGGTGACATGCAGTGCGCTAAGGAGATTATCCAAACTGAAACACAGCATTACTAATACTTAAATATAATCAAGCGGGTACAAACTGCTTTTACAGCTAGCATCAAGCTAACACAAGGCAAACAGAGGGTGTTTCTCAATGTCGAGGACGCTTCCTTTACATTACATTGCATTTAGCTGACGCTTTTATCCAAATCGACTTACAATAAGTATTCGACCAGGAAGATACAACCTTGAAGAAAACAGAATCATCAAGTACATCAGGTTTCATAGAGCTAAAACATTTCAAGTGCTACTCAACTGGCTTTAGATAAGCCAGTCCTTTATTAGTATATAAGTGCTTTGTTAATAGTTCTTTGTTATTAGTTCTATCGCTCAAAGTGGAGTCGAAAGAGATGAGTTTTCAGTCTGCCCCGGAAAATGTGCAGGCTATCTGCTGTCCTGATTTCAATGGGGAGCTCATTGGTAGGACATGTCTTCCGAGTCAGGTCCTTCAGAAGCAAGGCAAGAATCCTTCCTAGCCTCGGAAAACGAAGAATGGTGGAACAGGCTAACAGTTGTGCAGGTGTGCGTCATATGCGAGGCCCCGCCTTAAATGGAGCACGATTTCCGCCAAAGATTTGTGAATTGGTCCGTGTGCAAAGCATTGTGGGGATTTTAAGACCGCGGAGGATACACATGTGCAGCCTTGAAATGTCCCGCAACGAAGGACGTCGGCCTCTGTAGAATTCCAAGGATCCTGGACATTGGAACAGTCCTTCGGCGGGACTCGATGACGTAGCATCCTTGAAATAGTGGCTCTGGAGGAGCCTTCCTTGACATTGAGAAACACCCAAAGACTCTTGGGAACAAAGTAGAGAATGTAGCAGCTACAATTTTAATGCCAAGTTGATCTATTTTGCTTTGACGTATTTTCTTTCTGCTGACTATGCCATCTACAAACAGCTAAGTTAGTAGCTGACTTAACTTGTAGTCAACATGCAAAAAAGGCTTTAGGATTATCCCTATGCTTTTACACAAAGCAATAATCAAATTCTGTAATCTTCCATTGTCATCAGTTAAGATGGAGGAAGGGTGGAACTCTCTTCTGGCCATTGTGTTACGGAAAGCAAATTTACAGGGAAATCAGTGAGGACGATTTGCATGATCCTTGAGATATTTATTCCCGTCGCCAGGCAGCGTTAGGAGCATCCGATTGTCTGGATAATATGAGATATGTGAAGAGCATACTTGCCAACCTTGAGACCTCAGAAATCGGGAGCATTTCAAAACCACCGCGGGGGGGGGGTGGTGGGGTGGATCACCGGAGCTGTTAGATTAACATTAACATGCTTATTGTAGTTGTAAGTGCACTGCCTTGCTGCCTGTAGCTCCTTGATGGAGCATGTGTGTGGGCTGGACCTGTATTTTACAGGAAAGGTGTGAGCAGAGGGTCGAGTTGTCCATTCTTGTTCAGTTTTCTGTGACTATCTTCCTCACCATGCTGAACACCCTCTCAGACTCTCAGTTGCGCGCGCTACTAAAGAGACGCGCAACCATGGAAACCAAACAATGGTGTAGCTGTATTGAAGTCCGAGTGGATTTTGTCAGAAATCGGGAGAAATGTGACCCCGGGAGGAAACCGGGAGAGGGCAATGAAATCTGCTTCTTTACTCCCAGTTGTTGACAAATGAAGCAGAACATCAGCACACACTAATGTAGAGGGGCTTCCCTCTCCATTAGGAGTGGCACACACACTTCTCCATTTTCATCTCCATATTGGTAATTCTTCTCTAACCATCAATCCATCTATCGTCTTAGTGAGAACTGTTGTGCTAATGTGGCAGCTTCATCTATCAACTGCACCAGCTAGTCATGACTACACATTAAGATGGGAACACTAATGCAGACAGATCTGCTGTCTTGTGATGTGAATGGTGATTTCCCTCTTTAAAATGTATTGTCTTTCAACTTCGATAATGTATCATTCGTATACTATTTAATCAGAGATTACATTTTTGTTCAACTATTTACAATATCTGCACCTTGTTATGCTGCGTCACACTAAACAGTCTTGTTGAGTATTATTATATTTGAGACATTTTTAGTAGTTGTTTTATTATGCAACCCAATGTAACGAATGCTATTGCAGTGATGCCACTATTGCATTCTTGAAACATTGCATTCATGTAACAATACTGAAAAGCCCCTGTAATAACAAACCTGACAGGACAGACCATTTTAAAATAAAAACAATCCAGGAAAGATTTTGGACCCACTTAATAATAATAATGAATAAGCAGTCAAGTTAGGGCTGCTCAATTAATCGTATTTTAATCGCAATTACGATTTTGGCTTGCAACGATTACGAAAACAACGTAATGGAAATAAAACGATTATTTAATTTTTTTAATATTTTTTTTTTTGGTTTTTCAGTTGAATTATACTTAAAGTTCAGGGTAATCAACTGTTAAAAACAGACTGTTCACATTTTTTTTTCAATAAATGGATGTTTTCAAAGTAAATGGATAATCGTTTTTAATAATCGTGATATCAATTATTAACCCAAATAATTGAGATTATGATTTTTGCCATAATCGAGCCGCCCTAAGTCAAGTGGTCAAAATGTCAAAATATCCAATATGCTGAACTCCATGGCTCCTGATGCTATAGTCAATGGTGTGCCACTATGTGACAAAATAACCGTGTGTGAGAGGGTAAATGTTATTTTCTCCTAAACAGGTGGCACCTTGTGTGTGTGAATGCTAACATGAGTTGTAAAAGTGCTTTGAGTGGTTGATTAATGCTGTCATTTATCATTAAAAATGCAGTTTATACATTGTGAGGATTTTGCTGCTTTTCATTACCTTATTTGTAAAATGTATACATTTTTGGTTTTGGGTTGTTGCTTTAGAAAAACAAGTAATTTAATGGAGTCTTAGGCAGATAAGACTCCATTAACATGGAGGTGGAACATTTTTTATTTTCTGACAGTAAACAAATTTGTCGATTTATCTAGCAGCAGATTGATCCACTATTGATTTGGTATTTACAATCCAGGAAGGCTGGTTGCGGCAACAGATCCATGAATTTGAAGGCTTATGGATTTATGATACTATGGATAGAAGTCAGGAAACGTAATAATAATGTAATGTTTGTCAAATGATGGTGAGGTGCACAGAAATAGTTCATTCACATGAGAAAGTCTTGTGTTTCAAATAATGGTTTCATTTAGCTGCCACTCTATTTAAAGCTTCTTATAGAACTCCAAACCACAAGATCCTGCATGTACATTTACTTTCAATAAGCCAAGTTTGTTATTGCTGCATTCTAGACGAGCTATAGAGGTGGGATGTCAATTGCAGGTGGTCCAGGAAAGAGATAATGTGTGTTATTTATTAACTATAACAAAGAATGGAAAGCAACATTTAAGCTGCACTTGTAATATTTTAAAACAAAGCAAGTGTCTATGGATTAAAACTGGTTGGTTGAGTTGGTCAACCAAAAGTCTTTGAGGAACAGCCAGGGTTTCTGGGTGTCTTAAATAAATAGTTTCTGTTACAATAACTAATTACCTGAAAACAAATGTGCTCTTTTCTATTACAATATACTCTTTTTAGGTTTTTTGTAATACCCATTTTATAGAAATGTAACATCAATCTGATAGGGTGTCTTATGTTTTTTAACTGTAAGAGAATACAATTACTTCTTTTTGTATCCCGAATCCTGTTCCTTGTAATCCGTTACTCACCAAGCCTGAAAATACAACAATAACTGATGTTAAAAATCTTTTAGTAGTGATTCAAATGTAATGATGATAAATGCGAGGCTCTTTATGGATCCCATGTACTGAAGATGATATTAAACATCAGCATGTCCTTTGTTTATGGAGAGGTCCCAGAGGAATTCCACAGCTTATTGGCACATGGAAATTGCTTGCATGGTTCTTTGTCCAGGCTTGCTACAAGAATCGTAACACACACACTTAGTGACGGGAAAAACAGGGATGAAAAGGGGACAGAGGCATGGAAGAACGATAAGTGACTGCATGGACACTGGGTGATAAATAGAGACATTTCCGTGTCATTTAAGTTGTGACAAAGAAATCCAGATGGAAGTGTGCTCTTTGTTCACAGGGTCAGAGAAGCAATCAGTAAATTCAAGCCGAAGTGTAGCTGAAATCAATACAAACTAGATATAGTTCCTAATGTGCTTATGGATTCCTCAGTGCGAAAAAAGGAAGCAGTTGTACTTCCTGTCTTTGTTTCCTTCTGGTGAGATTGCTTGAGAAAACACGTTGTACAAACAGAGGAAGGCTAGCAGCGCAGCAAGAGGAGCTTTAATTTATGGCCAGCTTGGTGGGGGGCCATGGGGAAATAAATGGGTCACTTTGATTCACCCACGACCAGGACACTAAGGAAAATGGCGATCCCATTAATAATGTGTGAAGTAAATCCAGGTTTATTTGACACAAGCAGCTATTTTTCACAGCCAGCACAGATGACATTATCCTATTTTCTCCAGAATGAAACCTAATGATGTTAAAAAGGAGCCTCGCCAATTTGATCTCCAGTCCTATCCAGGCTGATGACAAATGTCTCAGCAAAGTAAGAAATAGACATGGAAAAGATTATTCAGTGCTGCTCACATGGGAATGAAAAATCAATATTGACCTTGTTGGAAAAAAGCCAGCGGAGACCTATATAATTTGTGAGGGAGTCAGCAGGAGGAAAAAGTGCCGTTGTTTTGTTGGAGTCGAGCCTCATATGATTGTGTGAGGAAGGATGTTAGTGGACAGGGGCCTTCTTCAGGGAGCCATGTCAAACCAATACTCAGTAATAACATGAGAGGTGAGGCTGCATGCTTCACTGTTTAATACTAACTATATACTATATATGGCGCTTGGCCGAGATTATATCCATCACAAGCATCCAGTGTTTTTTTCCCTTTATTTTTAGAACTCAAATCCAATTTTCCTTAAAGGTCCCATGTCATGGCCATCTCTCCTGATCATAATTCCATTGTTGAGGTCTACTAGAATAGATTTACATTGTTCAATTTTCCAAACTCACATTAGTTTCTCATACAGCATCTCTGTAAAGTATGTGTATTCACTCTCTGTCCTACACGGCTTGTTGGAGCTCCTGCCCCCCCCACCTCCCAGTGAGCCCAGTGGCCGTCTGCGAGACAGCGAGACACAGCGACACCCAGCCCGAAACCAGCCCGAACACACACACACACACACCCGCAGCCTGGTTGGGAGTTTGTGTGTGTGCTCACACACCGACTCACAGCCTCGCCGCGTCTCGCCGTCTCAGGGAGGAGAAATCGGCGGAGCTGCAGCTGAGAAAAGATTGAGTGTGTGAGGAAGTCTAAACCTTAACCTAACGGCTCCGCGGACGAAACGTAACGGCTCCACGGATTGGTCCATTTGGACCAATGGGTCCATTTGGGTATGGGCACGTCACTGTACCCAGGAAGAAAAAGAGAGATCTCCTACGAGGCGTTCTGGGGCAGCACAGACAGGTCTTCTCTGTGTTAGAGCTGTACTCGCTACAGGGTGTACTTTGAGGGTTTGTGACTGCAGACCGTTTACATGCAGAAGAACCTTCATAACACACAAGGGGACGGGTGATAACCAGAAAAGCATGTCATGGGACCTTTAAGCCAATACACTCAAGCACTCAGTGAATTGATTGTTTTGACCCAAAAGAAAAACAATACATTTGAATGAAATGTGTTACTGGATATTTAGAAAGAAATAAACAGACATCCACAGTACGGATTTAAAGGGGCCCTATTATCCTCCTTTTCAGGTTTCATAACACCTCTACTGTGCTGCAGCACCTCTTTTCACCCTCTGTCTGAAACCAGAGCCCAGTCTGCTCTGATTGGTTAGCTGGCCGGCTCTGTTGTGATTGGATAACCGCGTAGTGATGTCCCGCTCCTTTGCCTAACACATACAATGTGTTGGAGCGCTAGCCAATAGAAGCGTGAGTGTTACATAGTGATGTCATCCTTTAACAGAAGTAAACAAAGGAGTCCAATGGATTTGTTTCGGGGGGGGGGGGGTGGGTAGCCCTTGCAGATCATTTACATGCAGTAACACCTATAGAACACACTACAGAGCGGGAACTCCCCAAAAGCAGACAGTGTTTAAAAACACATTTCGCTTTGGGAATTCTCCTGAAATGTGGTTGAGAGACCATGGGGTCTTCTTTAGTGACAGCACAGGCTGAGGTTACCAACAAAAGCTGTCAGATGAAGCCTAATGACAGAAGTAGTAAGTATTTTTCACTCAAACACAGCAAAGACCTGGAAACAAGTAATCACTTCATGATCCCTCCCAAAAGGCAGTTTTCTTTGCATAAGGGGATATCTTCCTTTCTGCTTGGGCTTGTGCGCTCTGCACTCCTTCCTCAGCAGATGGACATTTTACAGTTATCATTGTTCTGTCGTCTTGAAGTATGGAGAGTTGGTTTTGTGAAAACAGATGAATTGGTTGATGATCAAAATAATTGATATAACTGAATAATTAAAAAGAAAATTGAAAGTGTTTCCTTTTCATTTGATGGTTAGTTGATACTGAATTCTGATTGGTCAATTTGGAAGTTTCAAAAGTTGAAAGTTCTCGCTAAGAGGCTGCGGATCTATGGACCATTTTTACTAAGCAGAAAATATGATCATGTTTTATAAATTAAATCATTTTGAAATCAATATTGTGAATCAAGTCGCTGGTTAATTCAGTAGGTAGCCGTTGAGATCCTTGTCACCACCTGTGTCCTTTTTTACTATTGACCACCTCGCTACACATCCCTTACTTATTCATACATTTGATTTAGGTATTGTGACACTGTGGGTTTGTTTGGTGGAAGAATAGGTGATGATGTGAAAGCAACAGAAGTCTTGTCGTGTGAACACAGTGGGTTTGTGCAGTAACTTGAAGAATGTGGCCCCGCCATGTAATGCGATCCTCTTTAATCGGCGTGTACTCCTGTGAAATCTAGCATGGGCTTGCTGACACTTTGTTTCTGTTTGGCATAAGCACTGTTTCACGGCCTCTGGCCTACTTGTGAGCCGCTGCCCATCAGAACGCTGCTTAGCGCTCCTACATACCTAAGTTGGTCAGAGATCACTGAGGGGATCAACATCAGATTAAAACAACAGATTAGTGTTTGAGCACATGAGGCTACAGCCATTTATGTAAAGGGTGTGGTGGACATGGACCACTTACCTCTCAACATTATGAAATGAAATAAAAACCCAAAGTGGCAGAAGTTAATTATCTCCAGTGTTAATAGTACAAACGTTTTTAGTCGAGGTATTTCTCTGAGTTTATATGGTTATTATCACCTTATAGCGGCTTATCAGCTTACCAAAGCCCCACAGGCCGACCTTATAGTGACATAACGTCAGAGGAACTGTTTCATGTGGAGGCACCTATAGTTTGGTATCATGACAATGTGTCTTCACATGTCTTGTACCACAAACTGAAAAAAGAAATTATATGTGATTAATCAATATACTATTAGATGTCGGTTTAATGATTTTATATGTATTTTACAAATGACTAGACATTTTTTTTTTCCTTGATTTGAATATTGTTTTTATCGCAAAGCTTTATTTTGTTCTTATATTTTCTCAGTTCATTTCCTAGAGAGTTGTAACTTGGTTCTTGAATGTCCATTTACTTTTAATCAATAAAACAATTATAATGAATTGCTTCACACAAATAGGTCAACATTTAATTTACAATAATAGATTAAACATTATAATTTATTTCCAAATGAAATATCCAAAATGGTTGAAATTGCAGCTATAAAGAACGGCTAAAAGTAATTAATGTATAATTCAATAAAAGTAAACATAGAAGAGTTTACAGTTAACGATAATGCATAATAATAAATAAATACTTGGCTTTTAATGAGAAAGGGAACGTTTCCCTCTTCAATCCACCCAAATAGATACACATTCACTGTGCTGTGGGACGGTGCATTCACATGCTGGCATTAATGGACGTACTATATTTTATTGTTTTGAATGTAAAACATAAAAACATGGTTTGATAAATAGCTGGCACCTGTGAGATAAGATGCAACAATGTTTGATCCAGCCTCTCATATGATGGCATGACGACTGGAATCAGAATCAAATTCAAATCTATTTGAATACAGGACCATGCAGAACGGTGTGTCTTCATTTCCTTTGCAGCAGCTCTTCTGCTGGTGAGATTTTAATTGGATTACCATAACCTAATTCATCCAATAGATGGATACAAATCCGAACATATATCAAGTGACACACAACAACAGCGACATGACAGGAAGTCGCCGGGTTGAGACTTTATTTTAAACAACTTGGCCTGCTTTACTAATAAATGAATAGTATTGATGAAAACATCCTTTATAGGAGACCTCAGTACAGAATGTAAGTAAGCTACAAGAAAGAAGGTAAGTGGATGTGAATAAGCAGGGTGGGGGATGGGGTGAGCTGACCAGGGAAGGAAGGGGGAGGAGGGGGGGGGGGGGAATGGTAAATTTATGGCTCAAAGTGCCACATCATCACACAGGGCTGGTATTTCCTGCCAGGACTCCAGGCAGCTCCGGCCGCCGTTGTGTAAGCAGATGTCCAAGATACTAGGAATTATATCACACACACACACACACACACACACACACACACACACACACACACACACACACACACACACACACACACACACACACACACACACACACACACAATTACTTTAAGCATGTTCTACAACTGAAGCCAGACTGAACCTTAACAATATATAAGTCATGTTTT